>NW_025999949.1:494527-519426 GCF_001458135.2 Marmota marmota marmota
GGAAAGGGAGAGAGAAGGGAAATTGCATGGAAATGGAAGGAGACCCTCAGGGTTATACAGTGGAGGGGGTAGAGAGAGAGGAGGGGAGGGGAGGGGAGAGGTGGGGAGGGGGGAGGGGGGAGGATGGGAAAGGCAGCAGAACACAACAGACACTAGGATGGCAATATGTAAATCAATGGATGTGTAACTGATGTGATTCTGCAATCTGTGTATGGGGTGAAGGTGGGAGTTCATAACCCACTTGAATCAAAGTGTGGAATATGATATGTCAAGAAATTTGTAATGTTTTGAACAACCCACAATAAAAAATTAAAAAAGAATATAACTTGAAAATCTAATAGAATCTGCACATATTCAGTAAAGAATTCATATCCCTGACCAAAAACAAAGATTGTTGGGACTGGCTTTATTCTCTATAGCCTCTGAATTGATTAACATGTTTATTTTCATCTTGTCAGGTGCCTGCTGCACTCTAGTCACATAGCCACAAAATACAACATGGTCCTGTTCTTTTGTTAAGGGGACAGTGGTTTCACAGTCCACTAAGTCAGAATGTATCCTAATAAGAGTTGTGAGCTGAACACTCAGATCAGTTACATGCAGTTTTTTTCTGGGTGATTAGCTTTTTTTTCTTTTTGGTTTTACTTAAATAATGCTATATCTATCATCCATATTCATCATAAAAAAAACAGTGAAGATCACCAACAATGAAAAAATTAAAATTACCTGGATTTCACTACCCTGATGTAACTACAGTTTAACCTTTCTGGTGCATATCCATTTGGTGTGAAAATATATGTGGGTAATCTCTTATTTTTTTTCTTTTTCTTAGAGACATGGTCTCACTGAGTTGCTGAGCCCTTCACCATTGCTGAGGGTGTCTTTGAATTTATAATCCTCCTGTCTCAGTCTCCTGAGAAGCTGGGATTACAGGCATCTGCCATGGTGCCCAGTGGGTTATCTCTTAAGAAAAAAATGTTAAAAGGAAATGAAGGGGTGGGAGGAAGGATAGGAATAGGAAAGACAGTAGAATGAATCGGACATGACCTTCCTATGTTCATATATGAACACACAATCAGTGTAACTCCACAACATGCTCAACCACAAGAATGGGTTCCTAATTAGAATAAGTTACACTCTATGTATGAATAATGTCAAATACACTCTACTGTCATGTATATCTAAAAAGAACAAAAAAATGAAAAAAAAGTAGTTGCTTAAATGAAATCTCATACAAGTGTAGCCTAGGTTCATGTTGCCAGTTCCTTATGAAGCTTGATTAGCATGAACCCTAATGTTAATTGGCCTTTTATTGGAAATAATAGGAAATGGTGCTTTACATATAAATGTAGCATTGCTTTCTCCATGCCACATGCCTAGGGTGAGTTCTTGCTCCCAAGCCTCTGGGAAATAGTTGTAAGTGCTTATGGCCAATTTAAGGCCTGAAGAGTACAGAGCTAGATTCAGGACTGGGATGCTTACCAGATACAGGTTGAACATCCAGAATCCAAAAATGTCCCCAAATCCGAAGTGCCCCTAAATCCAAAACATTTTGAATACTGACTTGACATTGCCAAGTTGGAAAATTTCACGACTGACCTCGTGATATATTCACTAACAAAACATTCACTAAAAATACTGTGTAAAATGAGCTTTGGGCTATATGTATAAAGTGTGTATAAGACATAAATGGATTTCATTTTTAGACTTTGATCCCCTCCCCAAGATATCTCATATATATGCAAATATTCCGAAATAAAAAAAAATCCAGAATCTGAAATATTTCTGGTACCAAGCATTTTGGATAAGGAACATTCAACACATAATAAAAAATAGTACTATTGGTAGGTCACTTGGGAAGCAACCCCAGTGACACAGAGGTTCTAGTTACTGCAGGCCTCCCCAAACATGAGGGACCACAGGTGCTGTCTTTTGTTTGGCAACAGTGGCTTACCATCTCAGCTGCATGTTAGAATCAGCTGATAGTACAAACCTCAACCAGATCAATCTTGAATTGGGTGTAAGCATCAGTATTTTTAAAAAGCCCCCTAGGCCACTGCGACTGGATCTGCTGCTGTAGGAGGTCTGGCTATTTGAACCCTCTGACCCTGGGGAAGTGTGCATGAATAAGGAGGCCATGGAAACCTCATAATTCTGTGCCTTAGCAGACCTGCTTGCCAGTGTGAAACCTGACCTTCCTGTAACATCAGCTCCCAGGGGCTCTTGACCGAAGTGTGAAGTGTCCAGGTGGAACTTAATTAGCATCAAGCAGAGGGCAGGATGGCCCTGAGTGGTGCCTTCCACTGGGAAGTGGGCCTGCTCTTGGGGGAAAAAACCCAAACACACACAAAACAGCCTGGCTCATTATTCATATATAACTTTCACTACTTGGGAGTACCAGGTGAGGTGTTTTCTTTCTTTCTCTCCCCACCCTGCTTGGCAAGCATCTCTCCAGGTCAGTTGTTCTCAAATTCATCAGCACATTGGAATTACCTTGGGAGCCCAGGGATGCAGCTTTAACTGGTTAGGGCTGTGGCCTGGACATTGGAATTCTTAAGAGCTCTCTGGTAGTTTGTGGCCCAGGTTGAGAGCCACTATCCTGAATTTTAAAACGAGATTTCCCTGTAATCAGCCAAAGACACAGCTTATCAGGAATAGGAACTATGAGAACAGAGCAGCTATTATTATTATTATTATTATTATTATTATTATTATTTTACATTTGAATCAGATGGGATATAATTTCTCATTTTTCTGAGTGTACAGGTTGCAGAATTACATTGGTCATGCAGTCACATATATACCGACAGCAATAATAATGTCTATTTTATTCTGCTGTCCTTCTATTCCCCCCTTCCCCTCCACTCCCCTCCCATCACTTCTCTTTACCCAATCTAATGTGACCCACTTCTTTTTTTTTTTCCTCACATCGTCATACCTGTATTCTGTATAACGAAGGGTGTCTCCTTCCCTCTTCCATGCAATTCCCCTTCTCCCTCCCTTTCCCTCCCACCTCTTTTCCCTATCTAGAGGTAATTTTCTTCTCATGGGGAGCAGCTATTATTGATGTTCCCAGTTGGGGTCCTGGTGGAGTTGAACAAATGGGTGAGTTCACATCAAGGTATTACGCCTCCTTCCCCAAGGAAATGTTTAGAGACACGATACTCTCCTAGTTTCCAGGCTCATCGTGTTCCACTGGGCCTCCCTCACTGTGCTCTGAGTGCCCTGATCTTTCATCATCTCCTACAGCTGAGCCCTGGGCCCCTCCACAATTCTGCACATGCTACATTCTGCCTTCATGGAATGTTCTCAGCTACCCTGTCCCATCCTCCCCAGCTTGAGCTTCGTTTCTTGGGGTAGTTTCTCTGACTACCCAATTTAAAATATGCCCTTTCTGCCTACATTATCCTCTGTCCCACGGCAGGTTTATTTTCTGATGACATTACAATGCATAATCATTAAATTTTTGTTGTTTGTTCATCTACTCCATTAGACTGTGAACCTCAAGAAGGCAAGACCATGTCTTCTTTGATTACTCTTTAACCCCAGGTTCTGGCACAGTGCTTAACCTATACTGTGTCTTTTTGTTGAATTGATAAATCAACCAGGGTGTTTGCAGTAAACTACTACGTTGCAGGTCAGACATATGTTGTAATGAATAAGTTAGCCACTAGGTGGTGCCAAGACCTCACGAGTAAACAGCCCACCATGGGAAAAGAGCATCAAGACTAAAATGCAATTCAGTTTTGTAAGGCACTGCACTACTGGTGTTGGGGAGGTGGGGAATGAGGTCACAGATCTATCAATAATCCCTCTTTAGGAGGCAGAGCTATACTAGCAAAATCCTAATTTCCCAAAGCTCTCTGATTCCCCACCCATTTTTTGTGGTGCTGGGGATCAAACCCAGGGCTTCATGCAGGTTAGGCAAGTACTCTACCAATGAGCTACACCCTAAGTCCAAGACTCCATGATTTTTAAAACAGTATCTCGAGACAAATTTAAAAGCGTTTCTCTAAAGATGAATCCCAGTCACATTGTTCCCAGTAAGTTTGTTTTCTGCTACGAGCTGAGTGTCTCCTGCAATGAGAACTCATAACTTCACCAGGAGATGCCAATCTCTCCCTTGTCAGCAAACATGGTTAAAATGTCTCCTCAACCCCAGTTTAATCCTACCTCCCTGCATTCTTACTAAGACTAACATTGGGAACCACCCCTTTATTTTAATGAAGTCAGTTGTTAACCATTTTTGTTTTCTTCAAGTTAAACAACCCTCATTTATTTTTTTCCATTATTATTATTATTATTAAACATTTGCAATACACATGCTTGTTACAATCCTCATTTCTTTCGCTTTCCTTCTCTTTTTTTCCCAGTGTCTCACAGAGGATCTTAAATTGTTTTTTGGACATGACTTGTTCTCAGTCATGCGCAGCTGTTTGAACCTTGAGCAGTGGCTGTTGTCTTGAGGGACAGCCTGGAATGTTCTGGGTATCAATGAGCCCTCTGTATTTCCAGCCTCCTTCTTCTCTCTTGGGCAGGATTTAGCGTCTCTTGCATGTGTTAAGTTGGTTTCTCTTAAGAGCAGAGCTGCACCCTTATAGGCAGATAGTTTATTTTAGGAAGTGACTTAAGGGACCAGGAGTGTGGAGGTCAGGGAAGATTTGAAATCTGATCCATGTATGCATTAGGAGTTGGATACCCACTGGGACTACTAGGGTTCCCTCCCACCAGGGACACACTGAGGAGTTACCTCCATGTTAAATCTGTACCTCCATGTTAAATTTGTGTAAGTTCCAGAAAAGGGAAATCTTTACCATCTCCCATGTTTACTGGCCAAGTGTTGTTCCAGGGAGTGATAATTTCCTGGCACTTCCTGGTTTGCACAAGTGCTGGCACAGCCTATCCCTGAGTATCCTGGGAAAGCCACCCAGCAGTCCCAAGGGCAGGAAACTAGAGGGGCAGCTGAGGCAAGGGGCTATTGGGCTTCTTCTGTTCTCAGCAGGTTGCTACAGTAAGGGCTGAGCAAAAGTGGGCCAGGGAAATGTGAAACTGGATAAAAGATCTCCAGCACCGGGCACTCTGGAGACAGTTTCCTATTGCAACTTTTGCAGAGCCACATCTGTGGGTATGTACATGCACACATTTGCACACTTGGATGTAGTTGGGGAGATGATACAGGTGTCAGGGCGTTTCTGATGAGCATTCTGGAACAAGTGCCAGAAGTTGGCTTGTGGACTCTAATGCTGATCTTACCAAAGTGTGGAGCAGCTGTGTCCAGCTGCCCAGCAAACTCTCAGACCAGGGACCTGTTCTCTCTGACTACTTCCCATTCTGTGTCCTCCTCAGGAAACAAGCCCCAGGACTGTTGCCTGGTGAGAAACTGACCAAGTAGAGATGCTCTGCTGATTTCAGAACTGACTTCACCTCATTCTTACCCAACTAGCTTGCATAGTCCCTTTTTCTTCCCTCCCAGCCATCTCATTTTTTCCCCCTCCCAACTCAGCAGTTTTCCCTGGGCTTCCCCAATACCTGCACTCGTTTTATCTCCATTTTTCCATAAAATGGCAGAGGTTGGAGAATGGTCTGACGGATTTGTGGTCCTAGGACCAGCAACCTCAGCAATAGGAATGCAGCATCTCAGAACCTGTCCCAGACCTGGAGTCGACTCTTGTGAACAAGAGCACCAGGTGATCCCACACCAGAGAGGTTCAGGAGCTGTGGAGAGTCAGAGTTCTCCAAACCCATGTGCCATCAGAGCATCTGGGGTGCTTGCCAAATATGCACATTGCTTGTCTTCAGTTTTGGAGGGCACTGCTCCACCAGATCTGTGGTGTGACTCTGCAATCTGTGGTTTTATTAAGCTCTTATGCAATTTCACGTGCTCATGGCTAAGAATCACCAGGTCATCTTCATCCACTCTGAAATTCTGATGTTTTTTGCCATTGTCTTTGTTTTGCAAATTTGAATGTCACTTTTTTGGGGTGTTATATTTGGGGCCTACAGGGCTTTTTGTCTGTTAGGCTTTTAAATAGTGAGACCTAGTTTCTTTGCCATTAGAGGTTTTTGTTTGATGTTGTTGTTGTTGTTGTTGTTGTTGTTGTTGTTTTAATAGTGAGGCCTAGTTTCTGGTGCAGACTATTAAATATCTTGGCCAGAAACTTGCCTTTCTTCCAATATCTGCAGATATTGCTTAGGTAATCTGTGGATTCTTTACTATGCCCTAAAACCTCCTATAGCCTCATGCTTAGGGGACCTGGCTGATGGAAGCTCTGGTGGAGCTGGAATGATGGAGGCCTCTTCTCCTCAGCCATTAGGTGCTGAGGTCCCTATACCCTGGTGTTGCTGTTGAGAGCTGGGGCCGCAGGCAGCCACCGAGAGAGGCCAGAGTGTCCACTTGCATCTGGCTTCATGCAGTGTTAAGGAGTCATGTCTGTCCATCAACATCATGTCCACAGAAACCCGAGGGGCCCTCCAGGAGCAACCCCAGTCCTCTGCCTGGGAGCCTTGGCTGGGTGTCTGCAGAGTCACCCGCCCTCACGAGGGAAGAAAAACCCAGCAGGCTTGGCACTAATTGGCCCCAGGTGTGCGGAGCAATTCAAGGTGAGGGGAAGCCAAAGCCCCCAAGGTACCCCTGCCAGGTCAGAGGCTAAGAAGTGGCAGGAGACTCCAAACTAAAAGAAAGATTCCCTCAGAGGGCCTCCTGGACCTTGAGCTCTCATCCAGGTCTAGAGATCCCTCCCTCAATTTCCTTTGGGGCACCATTTTCTGCCTGTGAACGGAGGACCTTCTGGAATAGGGAGAACAGGGGCTTGGCTCCCCAACAGGCTCGTCCCTCATGCAGGGGTCCCCCATGGGGAAGCAAGTAGCAGCCAGGGAAGGCTGGCCTTTAGCTTGGGCCATTGAGGTCGGGGCTTGGGACTTACTCCTCCAGGGTCAGCATCATTCACAGACAGCTGCAGGGCTCTGCTTCTCCAAGCCCACCCAGAGTCTGGGGGTGAGGGCAGCTGCAGTCTGGGTCTCCATTATGTTCCTATGCACACTTACTCATGTCAGAGTGGGCAGAGAGGAGTGCCCACCCCTCCTGTGGTGACCATAGAATTAAGGGCGAACAGGGACAGCTAGGATACCCCCAAACTCCAGCCTAAAACCTCCATCATAGCCACCAGAGTTCCTCAGCCTCTATATTCCTGAGTGTAAAAACAAAACAAAAAAAGCACCATTCCAATCAGCTTGGCATGTGGAATAGCTCTGTAAAGTTCTCAACCAATTCACTCAACCATTGGTTACATAAAATGGGGGACACGGAGCAATCGCTATGGCTTGATGAGCAATATTCCACTTAACAGTTACAGCAACCCTCGGAGGCAGTCTTATTATTATCTCTATTTTATAGGTGAGGAAACTGAGTTAGAGAGATTCAATGGTTTGCTGGTGAAACAGCCTTGGGGGTTGGGGCTAAGCCAGCTGGCAGCCGAGTCTGAGCTCCTCGCCACATCCCCGGGCTTCTTCCCATCCTAGCGCTCGCTCCATACCAGGTACAGGCCTGTTGTTCTGTGCTGGGTACCGGAGGGCTCAGATGCACACATGCATCAGCCATGGACTTGTTCTTAAGCAGTTCAAGGTCAACAACTCCTTGCTCTGGTGCCATGTGAAGAGTGTCAAGGATTTTGGCTCTGGGTCTGTCACAGGAATCTGGTCTTTCTCATCTTGATGTTTTTTCTCGGAAAGATGGCCCTGGAGTCCTGAGAGATTTATTTTACTTGCTTTTCTCTTTCTAATTTTGCCCTGATATGCCACTGATATTTATGACCCGAGCACCACCCACACCATTCATCTTGCCTTCCTTAGGCGTGTATGAAAGGGCCACGATTACATGTCCCGAATGGCCTGCTCATGCTGAAAACATCAGCCAAGAGCCAAACAATAACACACACACACACACACACACACACACACACACCCCACAGCCTTCCCCATCTGAGAGGAATGGGGGTGCAATCTCTTTCTGAATTTAGGGCATTCTGGAGCAGTCCCCTCTCCTCTGCTCTGCCCAGGGTGGGTCTTCCAGCCCCCATTCCTTGATTTCTTTTAATCTTGCCCGTAAATCAGCGGCCTGGCTCCCGGACCCGCACTGTCTGCGCCTGAAGCGCTCTGGCCCCACCGTGCAGGCCTTTGTGGGCAGAGTTACTCAGTCCCAACTGGGGATTAATGTTAATCTCCTGTTCATGTGATCGAATAAAGAGTTATTCTTTCCATCTGTCACTCCCGCCCCACCCCAGGGCAGAGTTCTGGGTTCTTTCTACCTCCCACCCAGAAGTCCTTGGGGGCAAATAGTGACACCCCTCCCCCACCGCCCATGAACATCTGCAGGGTGTCAGAAAGGCACAGACTGTGGAATGACAGAATGTGGGGCTGAAAGCCACCCCCCCCCGCCCCCATTGAGCAGGTGTCTTGACTGCCCTCCGCTCATTTTGCCAAGGAGGAAGCTGAACTTCCAAGAGGGGACGTCCTCACAATAACTTCTTGGGGCCAGAACCCCAGTCTCCTGACAGCGCTTCTCGGAACCAGCTTTTGGAAAAGAGCATTTTTTTCCAGAGAGAGAGAGAGTCTCACACACACAACGGAAGCAAGCAATTTGCTATGCTGGATTCAAGTTCCGCTTCTCCTTTATCTCGCCTCTTCTGAACTTGGCAACTTTTCTTCAACAATGTTGCCCTCAGCATCTCTTTTTTCAGAGGGCTTCCTGGAATGCTAACAAGAATGAGAAGGTTTGGGGCTGGGACTGGGGCTTGGTGGCAGAGCGCTTGCCTAGCATGCGTGAGGCACTGGGTTCCATTCTCAGCACCACATAAAAATAAACAAATTTAAAAAAGGCATTCTGTCCATCTACAACAACAACAACAACAAAGAGAAGGTTTGCCTTCCAGTTCTGTCATTCCCTGGCTGAAAGTCCCTGGACAAGTAGTTTAAGCTCTCTTGACCTTGTTCTTGTCCATTCAATGGAAGTAATATCAATGCCCACCTTGCCATCTTAAGCGAGACTTGAATGGAGCAACAGAAGCCCAAGTGCCTTGTGCTGATCTAGCTTAATTTATATGGGTTATTTTGATCCTTGTAGCAACTTCAAAAATATTCATAGTTGTAAAGAGACACAATACCTTTATTTTATTTATTTTTTTTTATGTGGTGCTGGGGATCAAACCCAGTGCCTCACATGTTAGGCAAGCGCTCTACCACTGAGCCACCACCCCAGCCCGCCTTGTAATTCTACAAGTTGTGTCACCCCCATTTTACAGAGAAAGAAACAGGCTCAGGGAGATGAAGTAACTGCCCAGGGTCACAGAGCTAGAAAGTGGTAAAATGACATCCAACACCTGTCTGCCAACTTCTTGACCAAAAGCTCTCTAAGAAGGGTTTACCACAATCTAACTTTGGCCCTTTATCTCTCACATGTGACTTACTATTAATAATCCCTTGTAAACAGGGGCTTAAGGCATCAGGGGTTATTCTTCGGGACTCATAGAGGGAAGAGGAGGGGTTGAATATGAACATCTCCAGAGGCCAGTTTCCTCCAGACAGGAACAACTGTGTGACTGGGAGCAGCCCGAGAACGTGCAGTTCCTAGGAGTGACCGCGGGGTGTCGCTGCGGACCGCACAGATGCTCCCAGAGGCTGGAAAACCTCAGTTTAGCCCTGGGCCTGACCTGGATGCCACCGCTGGAGGGATATTCAGTTCTGTTTGTTCAGGGCAGCATCTAGGGAATGGGCTGGGGATTACGTTCATTTTGATTCAACAGGCGTTTGTGCAGCTCCAGCTGCAGAACAGGGTCTAGGCTTGGGGAACCCAGAGGGACATATAACCAGGTTTGTCCCTGTCCTAGGAGCTCGCATATATATGAGCAAGCAGACACCAACACTCACACCCTCTTCCAAATGAATTCGAAACATTATGGCATGGGTTTAAAAAATTAAAACTCGAGTTTGCTTTACCAAGAGTAAATGAGACCCTGTTATGTAGATATGAGCGTTGTCCCCCAAAAGCTCACATGTGAGACAATGCAAGAACATTCAGAGGTGAAGTGATTGGGTTATGAGAGCCTTAACCTAATCAGTGTTAATACACCAATATGGATCAACTGGGTGGCAACAGTAGGCAGGTAGGGTGTGGCTGGAGGAGGCTGACCATTGGGGAGCGTGACTTTGAAGGTTATATTTTGTCCCTGGTGCAGGTATCTTTCTGCTTCCTGATTTCCACGTTCTGAACTGCTTTCCTCTGCCACACCCTCTGCCCTGTTGTTCTGTCCCACCTGGAGCCCAGAGCAATGGAGTAGACTGTTTATGAACTGAGATCTCTGAAAATGTGAGCCCAATAAACCTTTCCTCCTGTTCTTGTCAGGCCTTTTGGTCACAGTGATGAAAAATCTGACTGAAATAGACTCTCATCCATCCTCACTTGGGGCTGACCTCTTACTCATTTAACTTGGAGAGCTCTCTTTCTTCCTTAAAATGCTGCCTGCTGCCCATTGCCCCCCCCCCCGCCCCCCCGCCTTTTTGTTTTGGTACCATGGATTGAACCAGAGGTGCTTCACCACTGAGTCACATGCCCAGCCCTTTTTATTTTTATTTTTTTTATTTTGAGACAGGATCTCATTAAGTTATCTAGGGCCTTGCTAAGTTTCTGAAGCTGGCCTTTTTTTTTTTGTGGGGAGTACCAGGGATTGAACTCAGGGGCACTCAACCGCTGAGCCACACCTCAACCCTGTTTTGTATTTTATTTAGACAAAGAGTCTCACTGAGTTGCTTAGTGCTTTGCTAAGTTGCTGAGACTGGTTTTGAACTCATGAACCAAGCTGCTGGGATAATATTCGTGTGCCACAGTGCCTGGCATAGTGTTTGTTTTCTTGAATTCTCCAGAATTAGCTCCTCTTTCCTGACCATGAACTCTCTGTAATTGTGCATTTATCAGGATATGCAGTTATATGTCGTTTTCCACATCTGCTCTGCTAACTAAAATGTCAGGGTCCCTGGGCTCGGGACCTGGCACAGTGCCAGGCAAGTAATGCATGCCTCAGGAACTTGTTTCATTTGATTGAGTTACTTGAGAGAGAATCACACATGATCTTTTTTTTTTTTTTTTTTTTTTTTTAATTTTTTATTGTGGGTTGTTCAAAACATTACAAATTTCTTGACATATCATATTCGACACTTTGATTCAAGTGGGTTATGAACTCCCACCTTCACCCCATACACAGATTGCAGAATCACATCAGTTACACATCCATTGACACACATGATCTTTAAGTTATTACCTAATTCAATCCTAACAACAACCCTGCGTCCCGGGTATTACCTGCATAATTTTACAGATGAAGCGATGCAGTTGCTGTGACAGATAAAGTCTGAAATCCCAATGGTTTAACACACCGAGACACACTCGCCCCACAGCCTTCTTGCATCTTGATACCACGTAAACTAGAATACATCTTTCCAAGGCTGTTGCTTTAGTTGGGTAGGCCGCCATAACAGACTGGGTGAAGACATAACAAATATTCCTCACAGTTCTGGAGGCTGCGAAGTTGAAAATCAAGGTGTCAGCAGTTTGGGTTCCTGGTGAGGGTCCTGTTCTTGGATTATATGTGTCCTCACTTGGTTGAGAGGGAACTCTGTTTCTCTTCCTCTTCTTATAGGGGCAATGATCCCATCATGGGATTCCCCTACCCTCATGGCGTTACCTAAACCCGATCACCTGCTAAAGGCCCTGCCTCCCAGTAGAAAGCAAAATCTGAGAATTCTGGGCCTTCATGAATCTTCTAGAGGCCAGTATAGACTCCTCACCCTCAAGCATAACTCATCATACTGGGGTCAGGCCGTCAGCATTTGCATTTTGGGGGGACATAAATATTCAGTCCATAATCACCGCACGTCAAGGACACATGGATACTAAGATGCCCTGGTCTAGAAGTCACTTCTGTTTGCAACACTAGCCATTTGTTCCGGTATAAAAGCAGCAGGGACTGAGAAACATGAGGAAAATATGCATCTTCAAGGGGCTCTCTCTCGAAGTCAGATGCAAAACCACTACACCTGCACGTATATACACTCACCCTCCAAGGCACCCACATCCACATACGTGTGCATGAGCATAAGTGTACATACCTACAAATCATGCTCCAACACAGTAATAAATAGGAAATGGCCTGCAGAGCATCACGTGCCACAGAAAAGGACATGAGTGAAATAATCCTCAGGCTGGGAATTGAAAAGGCTGAATTCCTTAAAGAAGCTATTTTGCACCATTATGTAGCAAAGTATTATGCTTAAGATGTTTTGGGAGAGGCACAGCATTTGCTGACAAAAGGGAGATGATCATGTTCCCACTGTTTTCGAGGATAATGGAGTTCTGGAGACAAGCCGTTCGCAGCTCACAGAGCAGCGAGACATAGTCTTTGCAAGATTTAGCTTGTGCAGCGGGGACCATTGTTTCACATCTTATAATGAGTTTGCGTATTTATAGAAACAGCTCGAGAGGCAGCCTTGCAGTGCCGCCCCATGTGGGTGTCCATGCTGCCACCGAGGTGAATCGTGACTTTGGGGAGCTCACCTGATGACGTTTTGACATGACAGAGACTGGGGAATTTGTGGAAATTCAAATATTTGAGTCAATTGTAACAATAAATTTCCTTAAAAGCCAAACGGTAAAAAGATTTGAAACCCTTGGTTGATTGACGTCGCTTTTGCCCTCTCCCAGGAGGCCCACAGTGAGTATCTGGGACAAAAAAGTCCTTTCACGGGGACCTTTTGGGTTCCGCCCAGGTGAACATAAGAGTCCCCGGGAGATTTGGGTTTTGCCCCAGCAGCTCAACACTTTGATAAACACTGATGTGACAGTTTGTGAGATGATGCTCAGTTTCCATCTGTTTCTCCAACTGAGGATGGGGAGCCCTGCTTCATTGGTGCATGGAGTGACACCTCTTCCGTGAAGCCCTTCTGATCTTCCCCAGTGCAAACATCACTCCATTCCTCCTCTGTGCTCCTGGTAGACCTTGAACTTACATCCATACACCCAGGAGAGTGTAAACCCCATTTTGGATGGGCGGTCTGGGTGACTGCTGAGACTCTAGCACATTCATTGCTGGAGCAATCCAACCACGTTTGTTTGTTCAATAGGTGAATGAACCAACTGGGGAGCCCTGGACATGGAGGGGAGGAGACCTGTGTTCCACTTTTCCTCTTACTTCCCTTCCCAGCCCTAGTTCACTGGTTCATTGCCATGTCTTCTTATCCTCTCTTAGACTTTCCTTTCTGCCTGGGGGTGTGAATTAAATCTGCTTGGGAGGGACCTCCTGCAGTCTTTCCCAGGAAGACGTGGAGTGGGTTGCTAAGATGTAGTTGCTGTCTTGCCCAGAGGCTCCTGCACCCTAATCTGGGGAAGTGATGTCATGAAACACGGTGTGGTAACTAGCCTCCAAGCAAACTCCCGGTGAGCCTCCTCCAGGGCTGTTGCCGCCACTGAGTAGCTCCTTTCCTCACTGAACCAGGGGCAGCCTGAGTGATGACTAGGATATAGTGATGGTGGTGACTTCCAAAGCTAGCTCAAAAGAGCCTTGTGGCATTTGCCTTGGCCCTTGGATCACCTTCTCTGGAGGAAGCCAGCTGCCATGCCACAAGGATACTTCAGAGCCCCGTGGAGAGGCCTGCATGGATAGAAGCAGAGCTCCCCCCGCCCCCCAACAGCCAGCACCAATTTGCCAGCCATGTGAGTGGGCCACTTTAGAAGGGGGCCCTTCGACCCCAGTCCAGCCTTTATGTGATGGCAACATTAACTGGTTTTCAGCTACAACTTCAGAGGGACTCTGAGTCAGAATTAGCTGACCAAACAATCCCTCAATTTCTGACCCACATAAATGATATGGGATAATCAATGGTTACTATTTAAGTCTCTAAGGTTTGGGGCAATTTTTTATGCAGCTTTAGTTAACGAATACAGACAGAGACACAAATGGTAGAATTTCAGACAGCAAGACCCTTCCAGAATTGAGCTGCCCACCCATGGAGTAAGGTTGGTGCTACGTGGTCTGAGAGCCCGTTAAAATCATCTCAGTGCCATTCACACTTCATGGTGCTGCCTTCCCCTTTGGCAGCCTTGACCTCTGCTCCCCACTCCCATGCCTGGGTGTCACCAGAACTTCCCTGCGCCCGCCCAAGCACTCAGCACCATTGGTATAGTCAGCTCTGCCTTCTTTCAGGATCCTGCCTTGGTCCCCAGGCCCAGTAGCCTTGGGTGAAGACCACATTGCCACAGAGGACTCTCATCCTGAAACTTGTCAGATACCCAGTCATGGACTATGATTGTTTGAGGAGAAAAGAACAGGATTGGATGGAATTTTGTGCTTGGGATATGAAAGGAAAAGCTGAAAATGCTGAAGAAAAATTTCAGATCTTCTGAGAGAAATGAGCTTGTGTTGTTCATAAGTTGTTCTGAGCAAAAGGACCTGCTCAACCAGATAGCAAGGGCCTTGAGAACAGGGACCAAGTGTCCACTCATTCATTCATTCACTCAGTAGTGCACAGGGGATCCATTTTCCAGGCACAGCGGTAAGTATTTGGGGTAGCAACAGCAATAATCCCTATCCTTAGGGAGCTGACATTCCGGTTGGGGAAACAGACAATACAAAAAGTAAAATACACTCAGCTGGATATTTAATAGCAAGAGGTACTGTGGGGAAAAAAGGTCAGGGGAGAGTAAGTGTCAGGAGGTGGCTGCCATTTTTAGTGAGTCAGCAGTTACTCTGATGAGCAGGTAATATTGGAGTAAAGGCTGATGAAATGGAAAACTGAGTCCTGTGACTGCTAAGGGAAGAATGTTCCTGGCAGAGGAGCTGTCAGTGCAGAGGCCCAGAGGTGGGAGCATCTAGGAGCTGTCAAAAGACAGCAGGAAGCTGGGTGTGGTGGTGCACACCTGTCATCTAGCATCTCAGGAGGCAGGGACAGGAGGATCACGAGTTCAAAGCCAGCCTCAGCAAAAGTGAGGCGCTAAGCAACTCAGTGAGACCCTGTCTCTAAATGAAAATATAAAATAGGGGTGGGGATGTGGCTCAGTGGTTGAGTGACCCTGAATTCAATCCCTGATACCCACTCCTAACCCCACTCCCCTACGAGAGAGAGAGAGAGAGAGAGAGAGAGAGAGAGAGAGAGAGAGAGAGAAAGAGACAGACAGACAGCAGGAAGATATGTGGCTGGAGCAGAGTGAGCAAGCACCAGAGCAAAGGGGGCCAAGGGGAGATTAAGAACTTCGGCTTTTACTTGAAGTGGACTGGGAGGGAGACGATGGTAGAGTCTGGAGCACCAGAGTGTCTTATTGCCATGACATTCAGCCTGTGTCTCCTTATCTTGGTAGATGGTCTCTTGGTAGATGGAGGCAGGAATCTAAAGCTCCAGTCCCCGGCTGCTCATGCAGGGCTTGCAGGCCTTCCCCTCCTCAGGAGGACTGGGATGTATTTATGCACATGGCCCTGGGATAGGGTTGCAGGGAACAGATACACAGGTGTGCAGGTATGCAAATGGCCCTGCTACTCAAGTCCCTCATGGGAACACCAATGTGGGTGCCCCATGCTTATTTATCCCTTGGAACTGAAGCACCGATTCTGTGCAGGGGCAGGAAAGAGGCCATGTCCCCATAGCTCTGTGACATCTGTGACTCTTCTGTGCCCAAGCACACTGCCTTGAGACCCAGCTAATCCATCTCCCCACCAAGCAGCATCCCCAGGGTTGACTCCCACCCAGCTGATAGCTCAGCCTGGGAGCCAATCTTTTGTGCCATGAACTCCACCCTTCTTATTTGATACAGAAGGGCCTGGATTCCTCGGGGGGCAAAAGGCCACGGGGGCTGTCAACACTAGCAGGGTCTGAAAGCCCAGGGCAGCTGACCAAATGCCCTGAATGCTCATGTGAAGCCATTGGTGTCGCTGTTTGCTGATATTCCATTTGCTCTCGTCTCCTCTGGTCACATCTCCCTTCCCTACCTGGTTTGCTGGTCCCTGAAGGTGGCTGCCAGTTCCCAATCTTTTCCATTGGCCCTTTTGCTTCTTTAGTGCCTGCAAGAGTTTTGCCCTTGGTGGACTTTCAGCTTAATATTAAATATCTGAGTCATGTAATAGGTGCTGGTGACTTTTGCATAACACCCAGGACAAATGTTGTCTGATGATCTGAGGTGTGTTGGGAGTGTTCTCTTTGTGTGCTTGAGATTTGCACAGTGTACGTGTTGCACGCATACCCGCAGCAACAGTCTCTGTGTCCCTTGGTTCAACAGTTTTCAAGCTGGGTTGTTGTCCTCGCTGCACTGACCGTAGTCTCCTTGTCATTGTTTTCTTCTTTAGTCTGCGGACCTCCTCTGAGATAAATCTTCAAGCTCTCCACCCCTCCCTGAGCTACTCTATGACTCACGGAGCCCCACACTTGAGAACAAACAGGCAGTCCCCACTTCTCACCTCCACCCTGAGTGACCCAGTGCTCTCTCCAGCGATGATGAACCTTTATTGCAGCGACGGGTCAGGGTTTGGTCCTGGGATGGTGACATTATTAAAAACAGATTTAGTAATGCTCTAGTTAGCCCGCCTGTCCAGTAACGGTTCATCATGCTCATAAAGCTAAACAGGTCCATTAGGGGTCAGCTAATCTCTGCTTTTAGGCACGACCACACCTACGTCATTCCAGAAAGATGGGATTATCTTTTACTTGTTATTTTTTAAAGACTTCCAGAGAGAGCTCAGAGCTCAGCCTCTGTCAGAGACTGAATCCAGTTACAATGTTCCTGTGGCTCACTGTGGATCTGTGTACGTGTCCACACGTGTGTGCATGCATGTGAAGTGCACACTCCAGGATTTCAGGAGATTTCTGCCCTCCACTCCCTGCCCTCTCCCACCTTCTCCAGGCACAGGGGCTGAGACAATGGCAGGGAGAAGCAGAGCAGCAGAGCCGGTGGAGCTCTGCAGCCTGTGGAAAGTTCACCTCTCTCCGGCCCCAGGTTCCCTGATGCAAATCCACCTCCCCTGCAATGCTTACTGTCTCCTTGAGCCTCAGTTTCCTTGACTGTGAAAGGGGGAATGATAGTTGACTTTGCAGTGCTACCAGGACTGGTGAAGATGTACATGAAATGTCTCATTTGTAGTAGGTACTCCACAAATGCCTGATATTATTGGGGATAGAGAAAGAGATGCGTGTGGGAGGCACTGGGAACATTTTGACTTGAGAGTCTCCTGAGAACAGAATGTGTGGTCTGTGTGGGCAAATGTATGGCAGGGGCGGATCTCCTGGGGGCCTCTGCTGCTCACCCCATGAGGCTCCTAGGGAGATCCCGAGGCCAACTGAGCAGAGAGGGGTGCTGAGCTCAGGGCTGTTTACACCCCGATGCTTCAGCTGACTGGCTGGTGCCTCCTGCCCTCACGGTATACATCCTGTGTTCCTGGGGTGCGGTATACATCGCCTGACTTGATGAAAAGCAACCTGTCCCCGGGCTGTTGGTTTCCATGGCAGCATAGGGAAAAGCAGCCAAGCAACCAGGCAGCGATGCTTTTTTAAAAAGGGAGTATGATTTGGGAACCTACTGACTGTCATGACTATGTATACGCAGCATTCAGAGAGGTTCATTTATATAACAAATATTTACAAGCATACCTCATTTTATTGCACTTTATTGCACTTCTCAGATATTGTGTTTTTATAAATTGAAGGCTCATGGCAATCCCACATGGGCTCACTTTGTGTCTTTGTCACGTTTTGGCAATTTTTGCAAATATTCCAAACTTTTTCATCATTATTGTATCTGCTATGATGACTTGTGAGCAGTGATCTTTGATGTTCCTGTTGTAATTATTTTGGGATGCCATGAACGTTGCCCACATAAGACGGTGAACTTAGTCCAAAACTGTGGTTTGGATTCTGGCTGTGCCACTCATGGCTACTCCACCCCCACTCCCACATGGCGCCGGCACCTGAGCCACCTATACCCCGAGACGCAGCAATATGAAAATGAGACCAACGAATCACCCCACAGTAAGCTTCTAAGTGCTCAAGTGAAAGGAAGGGTTTCACATCTTTCACTTGAAATCAGAAGCTGGAAATGATTAAGCTTAGTGAGGAAGATGTGTGGAAAGCCTGGACAGGCTAAAAGCTGAGCCTCTTACACCAAAGGTTAGCCAAGTTGGGAAAGCAAAGGAAACGTTCTTGAAGGAAACTAAAAATGGACACACACATGCTAACATTCCTGTAAGCCAAAGCCAAAGCCAAATCCAGAATGAGGTCCTAACTCTTTCAACTCTAGGAAGGTTGAGAGAAGTGAGAAAGCGGCAGAGGACACATTTGGTGCTGGTGGAGATTGGTTCTTGAGGTTTAAGGCAAGAAGCTGTCACCATGACGTACAAGTGCAAGGGAAAGCAGCAGCAGGTGCTGATGGAGAAGATACAGCAAGTTACCCAGAAGATCTAGCTAAGATCAGGGATAAAGTTGGCTGCACTGATTTCGACAGATTTTCAGTGCTAACGAAACAACCTTCTATTGGAAGAAGATGCCATCTAGGACTCTCATAGCTAGAGAGGAGGAGCCAGTGCTTGGTTCCAAAGTTTCAAAGGATGGGTTGATTCTCCCGTTAAGGGCTAGTGCAGCTGGTGATTTAAGTTGGAGCCAATGTTCATTTACCATCCCCAAAATGCTAGGGCCCTTAAGAATTATAATTCCGCCTGTGCTCTATAAATGGAACAACAAAGCCTGGATGACAGCACATCTGTTTACAACATGGTTTACTGAGTATTGTAAGTCCACTGCTGGGATCTGCTGCTCAGAATAAAAGCTTCCTTTCAAAGTATCACTGAGCTGTCAATGCACCTGGTTACTCAAGGGCTCTGATGGAGGTACACCATGAAATTAACGTGGCTTTCATGCCTGCTGGTGCCATATCGATTCTGCAGCCTATGGATTAAGGAGTAATTTTGACTTTCAGGTCTTATGATTTAGGAAAAAAAGTATTTCATAAAGTTATAGCTGTCATAGTGATTCCTCTGATGGGTCTGGGCAAAGTAGATTGAAAACCTTCTGGAAAGGATTCACCATTCTAGATGCTACTAGAAACATTCTTGATTCATAGAAGGTCAAATCTTCAACATTGCTGGGTGAGGTGGCACATACCTATAATCTTAGGGACTTGAGAGGCTGAGGCAAGAGGATCGCAAGCTGGAGGCCAGACTAACTGACTTAGTAAAGCCCTAAGCAACTTAGTGAGGCCCTGTCTCAAAATTAAAAAAATAAAAAGCAGGGGTGGGGGGTGGGAGTGTATCTTGGTGATAGAGCAGTCCTGGGCTCAATTCCCAGTATTAAAAAAAAAAAATCAGTATTAACAGGGATTTATAGTTATCGAAAGAATTTGATCCCAACCCTCATGGATGACTCTGAGGGGTCCAAGACTGCAGTGGAGGAAGTAATTGCAGACGTGATGGAAATAGCAAGATGACTAGAATTAGAAGTGGAGACTGGAGATGTGACTGAATTGCTGCATCTCATGATAAACCTTGATGGGGGAGGAGCTGTTTCTTCTGAACAAGCAAGGGAAGTGGTTTCTTGAGGCAGAATCTATCCCAGTGAAGATGCTATGAACAGGGATCTAGAATATTCCATAAACTTAGTTGGTAAAGTAGCTTCAGGTTTTGAGAGAATGGACTCCAATTTTGAAAGAAATTGTACCACAGGTAAGATGCTGTCAGACAGTATTTCGGGCTACAGAAAATCCCTTGTGAAAGCAAAAGTCTTTCAATGCAGTACCTGTCACTGTTGTCTTAAGAACTTGCTACAGTGACCCAACCTTCAACAGCCACCAACTACCCTGAGCAGTGTCATGGCAAGACCTTCCACCACCAAAATGATGATGGCTCACCAAAGGCTCAGGTGATCATTAACAATTTTTAGAAACAAAATATTTTTAATTAAGTCATGTACATTGTTTTATATACATGATGGTATTGCACACTTAATTAACTATGAGGTTGGTGTAAACATAAATATGTATGCACTGGGAAACCAAAAACACTCAGATTAATCACTTTATCGTGATATTTACTTTATTGAAGTGGTCAGGAACCAACTCTACAATACATCTGAGGTATGCCTGTATTGAGCACCTTCCATGAACAGGTTAATGGGATACACCAGTGAGTGTAACAGATGAGGGCCCTGTTCTTGAGAGGCTGGCCTTGTGGCAGGTGGGGAGGATGTGGGAGACCGACTAGCATGTGACTGAGTCCACTCCCCTGCTGAGCGATGTGGCATCCTGCAACGGCCACGCTGCTAGACAGCCCTGGTGGTCTTCTAGGATTCGGATTCGAGTGACTGTGTCTTCCTGCATGGACGTGCCTTCCTACCTCCCCATGGGTGGAGCTATGCTCACCTGTTCCTTTATAATATAACCCCTTGCCCTGTTTGGGATAGAATGTTCCATGGAAGTGCCTTGTGTGTGTCCCCTTCTCTTACTGTGCCCTTAGGTGTGGCCTTCCTAGGTGTCAGTCAACCTGCTGACAGTGGACATCATGAAGCTGGACTCAGCCCCTTGAAACCTGACCCCTTGCCTCATTTGAATAGCTTCTCCTCAATAAAACGGGTCAGCTCGTGCTCTCTCTCACAGGAGCCATCACAGCACCCCTAAAGAAAAAGGTATTTCCGTATCTTGTGTGGTTATTTTGCGCAGCCCATTTAGCCCAGTTCCCCTGAGTGTCTTAGTCGTGAGCAACCCGGCAGGTGGAGATGCAAACAATGAACAGTACCCGTCATAAACACATAAATTAGTATTTCAGGAGCTGGTCTGTGCTATGGAGAGAAGGAAGAAAGCAGCGTGATGGGGATTGAGGGTGCTGGGTAGCGGCAGCCTTTCAAATAAGGGGGTCAGGCTGAGCCTCCTTGAGAAGGTGACATTTGAGCAAAGACTTAAAGCAGCTGAGGGGTTTAGCTTGATCAAACAGCCCGTGCAAATGTCTCAAGGCTGGGTGCTTTCCAGGAACAGGGAGAAGGCAGCGGGGCTGGAGAGGAGAGAGAACAATGGAGGGGGAAAGAGGTGGTTTTTAGGACAGAGAGGTCATGGAGGTCAGACCACGTTGGGTCTTTTTTCCTGGGCTTTTCTACCAAATGGCCAGTTAGGTGCTGAAGCAATAATCCAGGTAGGAAGGATGGTGGTGATATTGGAGGTGGAGATGGGTTGTGGCCACTGCTGTTCCACAAACAGCAGTGATTGCATAACAGGAACCAGATGAGCATGCAGATTACTGTAACTCAAGGTGGAAGGAACTAAGAGTTGTAGCCTCAAATGTAGGGGCTATTCAAAGGAAGGAAGGAGCATCTTGGCTGATGGAAATCATCATCTATGGTCAGGTACAGATGCTCATGCCAGTAATCCCAGCAGCTTGGGAGGCTGAGGCAGAGGGATTGAAAGTTCAAAGCCCACCTCACCAACTTAGCCAGGCCCTAAGCAACTTAGCCCTGTCTCAAAATAAAATTAATAAATAAATAAAAGGGCTGGAGATGTGGCTTAGTGGTGAAGCACCCTTGCATTCAATCACCCCCCCAACCCCCAGAAAAAGAAAGGGAAAAAAATCATCATCTATATTGGAGATGGGTTTTAAAGTTTGGATAGATTCCAACAGAGAGTAGGGCAGGAGGGTAATTAGGGCAGGAGGGTAGCATGGGCGAAGCATGACTGTGGATGGCACAGGGAGGGGCAGGACCTGGGCTTCTTCTATCCAGGATGCCTCCCCAGCCCACAGGGATCACAGGAATCTGGGGAGTTGAAAATGGGTCAGACTAATGGGGGTATTTCAGGTGGGACAGTTCTCATGTCTGTTTGTTTTTTTGTGACTTCGTTCCACTTCTCTTCCTCTAAAAAAACAGGATGGCTTTCATCCTGACAGGTTTAGAAAGATATTTATGCAAAGATATTTATTATGAGGGCTGGAGGACTGGGAAGAGGGGGGATGTGAGTAGAGGCTGGGGAGGAGTGTTGTTTGCTGCCTGTTATGTGAAGGCCGAGGAACACAGAGGCACCACTCACAGATGTCAGTATGTGTGTGTGGGGGGTGGGGGTGCAGAAAAAAAGGAGGATAAAGGTGATGAGTTTGTCTTTGGACATCAGTACGGAGATTAAGATGTCCAGAGGCAGAGGTTAAGCAGAGGGTGGAAAGCCGGTCCTGCTGAACTTGATGGCACAATTTGATTGTATGTTGGGAAGTTCACACAATCTGAAGCCTGCAAGAATTAGGCATGGAAAAAGGGGCAGGAACCAAGTAAAATCAAATGGCTGGATCTGTGAGCCAGGTCAGGCTTCTGGCAAATGCAGAGTGGTGCCATTAGTACCACTGCAAATGCACACTGGACATCACCCCTAATGGTGGCTGAAGAGTACATTTGAAACTGCTCATGCTCCAGTTTTTATATTCTGGGATAAAGCATCAACGTGCCAGGTTGGGGACAGGGAGTCTTGACGTTTTGACTTTCGCAATGGAAGGGGGTGGGGGATTTCTGCTTCCTAACAAGACATGCCCCATAGGCCCCAAAGTTCCCCCAACAACAGCACAGAGCCATAACTGCTGGGAGCTACAGGATACACAAGTCCTTGTATTACTTTTGCTTCATCTGCTGTGACAAAGTACTATAGTCTGGGGGGATCTAAGAACAGAGATTTACCATCTTGCAGTCTTGAGTCTAGAAGTCCAAAGTCAGGGTGTCATGGGGTTGGTTCCTGTTGAGGGCTGTGGGAGACAATCTCTCCTCACTTCTCTGTTGGATTCTGGTGGCCGTAGGCATTCCTTGGCTTATTGATGGCCTGCTCCCTGTGTCTTTACCCGGCCTCCAGTCCCTGTCCAAACTTGTCTATTCTGTAAGGACATCAGTCATACTGGATCAGAGCTTGTTTTTAACTTGATTGCCTCTTTAAAGATCCTATTTACAAATAAGATCACATCTGAGATAATGGGGTTAGGACTTCAATGCTTCTTTCTCAGGGGACAGTTCTCATGTCTGTTTGGTTTTTTTTGTGACTTCATTCCACTTCTGTTCCTCTCAAAAACAGGATGGCTTTCATCCTGCCCAGTTTGGAAAGATATTTATGCAATTGTCAATTTTTAAATTATGAAAATCAAATAAATCTGCTTTGCTGTTTCAATCATTCATAAAAATCAGTTAACAAGCTTTGGTTTGCTCTCAGCAATTTCTGTTGATAGAATGTAGATCCAATTCTCTGCTTGCCTAGAGTGTCCCGGGCCATGGGATAAATGTTTTTTCCATTATGAACTTTTATTGTTGTGGTGTAAGAATCAGTCAGGAAAGTGAAGCTGTTCCCTTTGCTTTTGGACCAAGACAACATGTTCAGCACGTGGGCCGTGTGAAGGGGGCCAAATACCAGTTTGCAGCAAAGACCTGTCACCCACGGCCCACCTAGGAATGTCTCGTTCGTCAGTCAGGCCTTCTCCCCAAACATACTTGATGTCCTGATGGTTTTAGAAAAGGGCTTTACGGCCACTTGCATGTTGCGAGTCCTGATGTCTGGAGCAGACCTGCTCATTTCTTCCGGATGAGCTTCATCTGCCTGTCACCTCATGTCCTCTCTGATTTCTCATGCATGTGCATTATTCTAAAGGGGAATGTAAAGTCTTGGTGCCAGGCACAGACCCCTCTTTCCACAGCCCTTGTGTCACCTACTCTTCTCCTACATCTTCCTTTTGTGACTCAGCAAGCCAGACAGAGTTAGCTCTACTTTA
Organism: Marmota marmota marmota; assembly: GCF_001458135.2. NCBI lineage: Eukaryota > Metazoa > Chordata > Mammalia > Rodentia > Sciuridae > Marmota > Marmota marmota. The sequence goes on from NW_025999949.1 coordinate 518,314, forward strand.
TAAATGAGATCATGGGGTCACCAGAGGCGGATAGCACCCAGTAACCTTGTATCCCTCTAAATGGGACTAGAAAAGGGATATTTGGGAATTAACCAAAAAAAAAAAAAAAGACCCCCCCCCCCAATAAACTTACATGGAACAAAAGGGAGGGAAATAGAAACATGAAAGAAAAAAAATCATCATTTTCAGGGGTCTTTTGCAGAGGGACTTTGTACCCAAATATCCAGTGAAGCCCCCCGGCTGGGGAGAATCAGCCAAGCAGAGTAAACAGGAAGCTCCGGGAAGCTATTTTTATTTGGTGCCGTCTTTACTTTCCCTTGTTTCAGTGGAAAATGAGTCTGGATTCCACAAAACTCCTTAGTGAACAACAAATCTCGCTGGAGTCAGTGCCAAGGCCATCATTCCTCAGCCGTGGCTTGGACGTGTTCTCTCTTTGCGGAGACCTTGGAAAGCTGGGGCTTGAGCTTGGGCAGGAAACAGGTGGTTTGCTTTAGAGCAGGCTGGTGGAACGGCCAGCGAGGCCACCCCGTGCCCCGGTGACAGATGTCTGTCCTCTTCCGCAGGAACCTGTTTTCCCATCAGCAGCTGGGAAGAGGGGTCGGCCTTGTCACCCTGGATAGCAGCGGTGTCCCAGGCTGCCACCCTGAGGTCTGATGCCGAGGGATGAAGATGACCAATGGCCAGGCTTCCAGAGGGTGCCCGCCTGGTTCCTGAAGGCAGAATGGCCGAGGCTTAAGTGGACACAGGAATTCCTAGCTTGGCTTGAGGTGGCAAGAGTCTGGGGAGGTGTGGCGCTTGGAGGAACCCCTCCTTGTGCCCTTGTTCATTTCTCTGGTTTTGCCATAAGACCCACCTGTTCAGATTTACACTCCTTGCTGGACCCAGCTGAGGAGTGAGGTGTTGAAAGGGCTCGTTTGCTTTTGTGCCCTGGGTTCTTCTTGCTTCTGGGACCAATCTTTCTTTCTACATTGAAAATGAGTTCCCATTCTGTCTCCAGCTCCCTTGGTGTCCCTTTCTGTCTCCCTTTTTCTCACGTGGTGATGCCCAAGTCGTCATTAAATGACCCCTTGTCGGGATCACTACATCTTTATTTTTTTTTTTTTTTTCCTTTAT
>NW_025999949.1:525336-608173 GCF_001458135.2 Marmota marmota marmota
TCAAAAGAAACTAACTTTATTTTTAGAACCACACACGCCAAACAAAACAGCCTCTCAGGAAAAATCCTCAGAGCCTCAACTGCCACCACCGGCTTTCCACAAGCCTCTCTCTCCCACACAAGCCTCTCTTCACCTCCCACAATCCTCCTGCTCTTGAGGCCGATTGGCTGGGTCACGTGGGCGGAGCCAAAAAAAGTCCCCCAATGAGCAGCTCCGTGGTCTGAAAGGGCAGGGAAACAGTCCAATGAGCATCACCGCAGAGGAGCCAATCAGCTAGATGTTGCTGGGGCCGAGGAGCCAATCAGCTAGATGTTGCTGGGGCCGCTGTGAGCCAATCATCAGCCGGCAGCTGGAAGTTTGCTGGCAGCTGGAAGTTTGCTGGGGCCCCTTTGGCTGTGGCTCTCAACACTACACCCTGGGAACAAATCTGTACTCCTCACACTTGGGATCACTACATCTTTAAAAAATAACAAAGTTGGAATGTTCCTCGAGACGAGGCCCAGGATCTGCTGAGGGTTGAGAGACCACAAATGCACAATTTGAATCCAATCTTTACTTCAAGAACACTTATCATACTATCTTGTATTGATAGTGAAAGTGATGCAGGGGAAACATCATTGAATACTGATGGATGAGTTTCTGAAAAGAAACTAATTATGATGGGATGTTCATCCTGCACTCCCAGAAATGAAGTAAATGCCATAATTTACTTTCCCTATCGAGGCCAGACTCTTGATCTATAGCAGAGCTGCTACTTGAGGGCTTCTGAGCTGCTTTTCTGGTCTTACCTCGCTGTCTTCCTCTTCATGTGACCCCACATCAGAGGCGTTTACCAGGCTTGCTACTCAGATTCTTCCTTGATCACAGGGCCTTCTCTGATATCTAAATTCTACCTGTGCTTCAAAGACCAGCTCAACCCCTGGGTTTATTTCCTAGGATAACCACAACAAATAATCACACACTTGGGACTTGAAAAAAAAAAAAGAAATTTATTCTCTTCTGGAGGCCAAGGTGTTGGCAGGGCAGTATTCCCTCTGAAGTCTCTAAAGAATCCTTCCTTGTTTCTTCCAGTCTCTGAGGGCTACAGGGGTTCATTGGCTTGTGGCTTCATGAATCCAGTGTCCTCCTCTGTCTTCACAGGACTTTGTCTGTGTGTCTGCATCTTCCCATCTTCTCTCTCTTCAAAGGACACTTACTGGATTTAGGGGTCACCCAGGTAATCCAGGTTGATCTCATCAGGAACCTTCACTTCATTACTTTTGCCAAGAAGATTTTTCCAAATAAGGCCATGCATGTTCCCATGGTCTAGGGTTTAGAAGGTGAACATCTCTATTTTGAGGCCACCATTTAACCACTACAATTTCAATTCCTTTGAAGACTGTCTTCTGGCCTAAAGTGACCTTTATCTCTTACCTCCTGTATCCTTTGTGTTGTTCAAGTTTCTTAAGGCTGTTGTGACATTCTACTGTGCACTATAGGTACATTGACACCAGTGGTAAGAGTTAGATGTCCCAAGTTCAAATACCAGCTGCTATTTGCCAGCTGAATGATGCCAGTCATGTCACCTAACCTCTCTTGCTAGATCCAGGACACTGTAAGGAGTCTAGATCACAAGATTTAAGGAGTTACTCACTCTTATCTCCTGAAAGTAAGATTTTCATGAACTTCTTCAAATGCTGTGCCTCAGATGCCTCTTTTGACTTACTGTCTTTTTTTGTGGGGGGGAGTGGAGACCAGGATTGAACTCAGAGGCACTCAACCACTGACCACATCCCAGCCCTATTTTATTTAGAGATAGGATCTCACTGAGTTGCTTAGCACCTTGCTGTTGCTGAGGCTAGCTTTGAACTCACAATCATCCTGCCTCAGCCTCCCAAACCACTGGGATTACAGGTGTGCACCACCATGCCCAGCTCTCTCTCTCTCTCTCTCTCTTTTTTTAGAGAGAGAGAGAGAGAGAGAATTTTAATATTTATTTTTTATTTTTTTATTTTTTTTGGGTGGACACAACATCTTTGTTTGTATGTGGTGCTGAGGATCGAACCCCGGCCGCACGCATGCCAGGCGAGCATGCTACCGCTTGAGTCACATCCCCAGCCCATGCCCAGCTCTCTTGACTTACTCTAATCTAGCCCCTACCCTGCCTCTTGTCTTAGTTTTCATGTAAAGTGGAGACAAGGACCTCCCTGACAGAGAAATTATAAGGATTAAATGAATAACTCAAGTAAAAGCCCAAGCATAGTGCCTGCACACAGCAATGATGTGGTAAACAGTAGCTATTACTTCTCTGACTAGATGGTAAGCTCCTAAGAAGCTGGTCTTCATGTTTAAAACATTTTATATTCCTAATAACCATAAACTTGGAAGCAACCAAGGTGACCTTTGGTAGATGGATGGATCAATAAACTGTAGCACATCTGGACAATGGAATATTATTCAGCACTAAAGAGAAATGAACTAGCAAGCTGTGAAAAGACATGAGAAGGGAGTGAGGTGCACTTCACTGAATGAAAGAAGCCAGACTAAAAACATTGTACATTGTATGATTCCAACAATATGACAAAATGTCAGAGACAGTGAAAAGATCCAGGATTGGGAGGGGAAGGAATGAATATGCAGGACACAAGGGAGTACTATAATGATGGACACATGTCACTGTACATTGTCCAAACTTAGAGAATGCATACCAATGAGAGTGAACCCTAATGTAGAGACTCTGAGTGACAGTGATATGTCAACTTAGGTCCATCAATTGTAACAAATATATCACTCTGATGGGGGATGTTGGTCATGGGGGAGACTATGCAAGTGTGGGAACAGGCAATCTCTGTACCTTCTGCTCAATTTTGCAGAAGCAAAACTAAAATGGTTCTAAAAACAAACACACAAAAAACCAAACACATTAAAAACAGTAAGTAATCAATTATGTCTGAGACTGTTATGAATTCATGAATATTTGCTAAGTGTGAGGCATCTGGTCATTGGGTGAATAGCCCACAATCAAGGAAATAGCCTAAGCTTGGAGTCCATGGATCAAGAGCTCTGGAGCTGATTCATCTCCTTGTTCATGTTTAGAAGGTTTAGGTGAGGCGCTTTGGACAAAGGGAGTAGAGCCCAAACCTCAGAAAATTTCTGAGGTTGGTTTTCAAATTAGAACCATGAGGGAAAAGGCTCTGGAAGCGAGCTGCATGCGTGCTAGAAGGACTGGCTCATGTCTGGCTAGCAGCAGCTCAAATGTGCAAAGTGGCTTTGGTCCATGCGAACTGGTCCCATCAGGAACGGACTGGCTCCTTTGGTCTCACTTGCCAGCTCCCTGGGAAGGAGATTCTTTCCTGGAACACCAAGACTATCTTGCATCTTGCCTGGGACTCTGTGAAACTCTCAGCAATGCCTGGCCCAGCTGGGTGTACCCTGAAACACCACATTTGATATTGGGATTGATATTCCTCTTTTACATTGTGGTTGGGACTCATTAACTCTCAACAAGGATCCACACTGAAGGAGCTGCCTCCCTTTCTAGCAAAAAATGTCTCATAAGTTGGGCCACAGCTCCTGTAACTGATTTGTTCTCCTGGCATGGGGACAGCATGTTGTGTGGTACCCTGAGGCTGGTGAGAAAGGGGACAGACTCAAGAATTCCTGGGTGGGAAGGGCTCTTCCTTGCATTCACCATAATTGCTAAAATACTATGTTTAATAGCCCGAGACTGGTCTATATTTGCATGGAAACCATGTATGTGTGGAATTTTATTTTATTTTTTTACTTCAAGATGGCCATAATAAGAGCCAGACCACTGTTGATGAGTCTAACGATTAGAAGCAGCCTCGAAATTCCTCACACAATCATGTTGGGTTCAATTTTGAGATCTTGTTCTAATAGTTCAAAATGTGTGGTGTTTATCTAGCAACCTCACTAAAGAACTCATATTCACTGGTGCCAAACACGTGCGTTAGGTTTGCAGCTGCCCCCATCAAGGATTGGCTCAGTAACCAGCCAAAGTAACAGAGTTTACGTAAAGCAGTTTGGAAGGGTATTGGAAGGTTCATTTTAGTAACTGCTATATTTATGTCCATCATATCACTATTAAATTGGCAGGCGTGAGGCAGCCTTCAGAGTGGCTGAGTGTGTACCGTCACCATTCCTGGATGCGCTGTGCTCGGGAACAAGGAGTGCAAAGAAGACTCTTGGCTTTAGGAACTTGGCTCGACATTTCTATCCATTTGAGTCATGGCCACAATGGCACCTGCTTCCTTTGGAGCCAGACTTACACATTACCACCATTACTCTTTAATAGCACTGAAATTGCACTCATTTGTGAAATCTGTCTCTTCTCTTTTCTGCCACAGAATGGAATCTCCAGGACTGTGTGTGTGTGTGTGTGTGTGTGTGTACATTCTGAGCTGCTGCCTGAGAAATTTTTTCTTGCATTAGTTTTCAAGGGATTCTGGTAAAGAACGTCTTATAGCAATCAGAAAAACCAACATTTAAACTGAAAAACAATCAGTTGGTAAAGATCTCTGCTTTAGTTTACTACATAAAAGATAATGTACAAAGATATCAACTTGGGGTGTGGGATTGGAGAGGCTCTTCCAGTATAATGAGTGGTGTTTGCAAAATAATCACTGCCTTCCAAAGTGAGAAACTTGAACTCCAAGAATAAACTCGTGCTCTCATTTATTTCTTAAATGAGAAAAAAGACCCTAATGTAACTATCAAAACATTCCCATAGTTTCTGATTTATCATGAACAATGAAACGTTATTTTAAAAAATCTTCGATGTCCAAGAAATAGAAAAAACTTGCAGAGCAAGGGTAGAGGAGTCTAGATCAAGGGTTGGCAAACTATAGCCCAGGGATTGGTGTATTTTTATAAATCAAGTTCTACTGGAGCATAGCCATGCTCATTTGTTTACATATTGTCTGCGGATGCTTTTGTGCTACAATGGCAGAGTTGAGTATTTGGGATAGACATCGTATGGACAACGCTGACCCCAAAATATTTACTCTCTGAGTTTTTACTGAAAAAGTTTGCCAATCACTGGTCTAGACAAATAGTCAGATGAGCCACATGTTGGCTGAAGGTCCCCAACTTACATGCCAAGGGAGGACTAGATTGGTTTTGGTTGTTGTCATGCACTAGTACTTTTAAAAATCCCACAAGTCAGTACACTAAAACTCCTACTATTCACCTTACTTTGGGGCACCAATATGGAAAATAAAATTAGATCTGAGTGTATTTTCTATGTAATCTGGATTTCTAAAGCATTGCTGGATTATATAAGTCAATGTCATTTTTTAGTACTTTTAATAGTGTTGGTGGCCCGTAAATACTGGTGCTGTGCCTGTGTCTGCAAAATTATACAATATTCAAAACTGTGCACTCTAGCTATAAATGGAGTCCTACTTCAAGTAAAACTCTTCAGTCTAATTGTTTCCCAATCCTAACCAGTTTCAAGATTCACCAGAAAGCTGTAGTTTACGGCCCCAGACACACTTCTCAGCTGTGCCTCCCAGCGTCAACATGCCGTGTCCATTCAGCACAACGTGCCGTAAATTAGACAACTGCTGACTCTGAACTATGGGACACTTTCCTCAATGGCAAAACTGTTACCAGGAGTTCAGAGGCCAGGCACACACGGGCTCCGGGCTATTTTTTGTACACTGCTGATAGATTTGCATCTCTCTTCTTTGTGGCTAATTTTGGCCAGTCTGGTCAACAGTATGGGTTAGCATAGAAATTTTCTGGAATTATTCACACAAATCTGTTTTTAGAATAAGGAAATTATGGTTTAATTTTACATTCTTTTAATCCATTTCTATATTTTGGCAGACCTTTACTTTATAATAAAAAGCTTCAGAATAAAGAAAAAGATTATAGGTTAGGCCAGCACAGTGGCAAATGCCTGTAATCCAGCGGCTCGGGAGGCTAAGGCAGGAGGATCGTAAGTTCAAAGCCAGACTCAACAAAAGTGAGGCACTAAGCAACTCAGTGAGACTCTGTCTCTAAATGAAATACAAAACAGTGGCTCAGTGGTTAAGTGTCCCCGAGTTCAATCCCTGGTACCTCCTCATCCCATAAATGAGTATAGGTTAGGATGAAGAATAAAACTAAAAGCAGTTAAGATTGCAATCCCCCTAGCTCTGAGTTGAACTCCTACACTAGTGAGAGACCATTGGCTGGAACAATATCAGACTCCACAGGTCAGGAATGATCTGAAGGTTTTGAAATATCATTAGGGATAGAGCTTCATTATTTGATTACAATTAAGTCTTCCTCTTTTCTTCTCATTTAAACGTTAGGTAGATTATAAACAACAGATATTACTATGGATTCTACCTGCGAACTATCTTAGTAGACCTGGCATTAATAGCAGCAGAAAAGCCATTAAGGGCACAGGAGCACTACTGGGCAGATTTAACTAGCTGAAATCCAGCCAGGCACAATGGCTTGGGAGGTTAAGCCAGGAGGATCACAAGTTCGAGGCCAGCCTCAGCAATTTAGGAAGGCCCTAAGCAATTTAGTGATTGCTTACTAAGCAAAATATAAAATAAAAAGGGCTGGGGATGTGGCTCAGTGGTAAATTGCACCTGGGTTAAATCCCCTCTCCCAAAAGGCTGAAAGCCAGGTCTCCCGTCATAACCTTCCTAGTAGAATCCACTAGGTTTGAGACAATGACTTGAGGAAGAAATGGAGTATAGTGCAAATATCACTATGAATCCAAATGTGAGCTTTGACACTTGTTTTGAAAGTTAAAACGTAAACCTACCTGATAAATCGTAAAATCTGTAACAGTTAAAGGCACAGAATATAGTTTTTCTTCAGTTTCAATTCAAGTATAATAGGTCCATATGGCTGAAGAAAATACCATCATTCTACATTTTTATTAAAAATAAACAACCATTAGTCCTAATTCACTTCCCCCCCCTTAACATTTCACAGATTCACTTGTCATCCTTGCCCAGGGGCCATGCTCTGTACTGTTCTAATTTTAGAAGATGTGTTATGGAAATGAGCACAGTCCTATTTAAATTTTTTTTTTTTTAGGCTTAAAAAAGTCCGCCATACCAGTCTTTGAATTCTGGTATGGTACCACTGCAGAATGCCACTTATAAATTCTCATTTTAAAGAGGTCCTTTCTTTTCAAAGGAGGATTTTAAGTGTTAGTTTTCAGAAAAGATGAGTTGCCATTCTAATTCAGGAATGAAAAGGGGAGCTCTGTATGGGAGGCTCATAAAAGGTACCCTAGAACTTTCTTTCAGGACTGACATTGCCGGGCAAAGGGGTCTTTTGAAGCCAAGCAATAGCCTACAAGCCACGTGGGAGAAGCAACCTATGCCTCCTATGACCGGATTGCGAAGGCACATTTTTGTGTGACATTCCTGCTTGAGCAGTCAGGGCCCAATTAAGATCTAGCTGGTTAGATGATCACTAGGGAGAGTTCCAGGGTGTGGGGAACACTTCGAATTACATTCCACGAGAACATTAGACTGTCAAAGCGTAGGAAGGCTCTGATTGTCCACAGTGGGGAAGGACTGAAACGAATGTGAGCACATGTCAGCATGAAATAGCTGCTGACACATATTGAACATGTGCAATTTTTTAAAAAGGTGGTATCGAATAACAGGCCAACAGCCATCCCTCTCGGCACTTTAGACCTCTTTCTTCTCTCCAGTTTGGCTCTTTGTTGAGTCACTTCCATCAGGCAAGGTTCCATAGGATAAGCCATTTGAATCTGGTTGTATTTTGTCCAACATTTGTTTCCCTGTGGAGATAATAATCATAGAAAAAATCTTTTGAGCCTTACGGATGAAAAAAATCCTAATAATTTCTCTTTGGTCTAGGCCACATTTTATTCCCCTTTATTTATTTATTTTTTTTAAAGTACTATGTGGTCACCCTCTAAACAGAAAAGATAACCATCAAGGAAGAAAGGCCCAAGGAAGTCCGTGTCACTTGGTGTGTGGTCACGCACTGTCCATGTGACAGAGCTGTCTCCGACCCCATGCTGGGCATGGAAATCGGTTGGCCAGTCAGGAGATTCATGTGAAGCACTCACTCATCTCCAAACCTTTCTCCCCAGGGCTTTGTCCTCTTTTCCATGTCTAGTCTAAAGCATATGACAACACAGAAAAACCGACTTTAATGGGGCCTTCAAAAGCTGCTCCTATATATGGGGCTTTATGAAGTGGAAAACAGAATTAAAAATAATGGTGTGGACAAATGTGGACAATCAGAGCCTTCCTACGCTTTGACAGTCTAATGTTTTCATGGAATGCAATTTGAAGTGTTCCCCACATCCTGGGTTTGGTTCCCAAACAAGTTGTCTCTAATGCATACTCTTGTCACAGATGCCTATTATTGCACAGAATGCTTTTTGGCTGATAAGATGGCTCACACAGAAAAAAGAACACAGAATTCATTGCCCAGGGCCATGATTTCTCAGTCTTAGGGATGGGGCTTTAGTGGGTTTTGCCTAAAGATATGGTACGAACTGAATGGTGGAGAATCGATTTCCTACCTGGAAACGAGAGAAGCAAGCCAGGGAGAGGTCGCCCCAAATCCCTAGCAAAGTGGTGAATGTGAGGGAAGAAGAACTGGAAAGAGGATGCATGTTAACCCAATCTAGATGCATGAGGGGACAAGGGGGAGAAGCCCTCCTGTTCTGGAGGCTGTGACGATGTCACTTTTGGCACATGGTTCACAGGCCACCTCAGTCTCCCCTAGGAGTGATGTTCTTTAGCAGCCTAACCTTCAGTCCTTATATGTATCTCCAAAGCCTCTCCAAGTGGCAGGGATCTGCTGTTGGTAGCCATTCCCCACGTTTCCCCTATCTTTTTACACTCTAAGGAAAAAAAAAATCCCTAAATCCCCAGATCTATGCAAAACTGACATTCCATAAATTATTATTAACATTTACACTGAAAACATCACCTTTGCTTCATCATTAAGTACACTTTTTTTGAGGGTAAGAATTATGTTTTATATTAACTCCATACCACCAAATAATGCCAAAAATTGTTAACTTATAAGGATAAAAGCTTCTATTATAAACGAGAGAATATATTTATATATTTTTACCAGGAATATCTCCAAAATCAATATAGGGCTGTTGCAGATGTTCCTTTTCTTGATTTCTTGTGACCAAAAACACCCCAAGAAATGACAGAAAGCACCTGTAAGAAAAATATTAATAAAGAACACAGGAACACTGAAACAGCTCATGGTATTAAATAACTGAGCTCCATATCCTACATGATGACATAAATTCCATCAGTTTTGTTTATCCTGCTTCTCATGGTAAGCTGCCTAGAAGTTGTCTTAATTGTTGGAGCCAATAATATTTGTACCCAGAACCAAGACTTGGGCAGCTTCCAATAAATCTCTGCCCCAGGTTTTTACCATCTGGAGGCTAATTCAGTCGCTAAGCCCTTTGGGTAGACACTAGGTCTCGTTTTCTATCCATGCATGCCCAGACCCATTACTGGCATGCAAACACAAGTGCAAAAACAATTTATTCCTTAATTTTCTAAGAAATCTCGTTGTCCTTGGCCATAAGAGTAGTCATAGTTTCCAGACCCCAGAAGTTTGGCCTCGCCCAAATGTCTTATGAAATTGAATTTTCAAGATAGATGGTTTCCTATGCTGAAAATAGTTTAGGCTCAAGTTTGCATAACAATGGTCATGCTGAATACCAGATCAAGAAGCAGGAAGCGCTAATGGAATGCCACTTGAAGCCAATGGAAGCTTCTATACATTGGCTGTATCTTGTCAAGGTTCTGCTCTGTATGCCAGCAAGGCTAGTGATGTGTCCCTCAGATTTCTAGGAAGCATGGAGCTGGCCACTCTAACACAAGAGAGGAATGGATCGACCTGATGCTCCTAGGTCCAAATCTAGGGATCTGCTCCAGTCTTGGTCTTTTATTCCAGGTGATCCTTAAAGCATCCTCTAATTGAGATCTAATCTCGGGGTTCCCAAGGGCGAGGTAGGTCTGGTACAGTAGTAAAAGGTGGAGTAACTACAAAGGCCAGTGAGTTTATCTCAACTTTGGCTGGCACTGAAAATCACCAATGCTTTAGGACCCTCAGGGAGATACCTAAATCAAAAGCCAAAGACACTGAGCCCTGTGTAAGGTGTTAAGTTGAAAAATATGTTTCTTTTATGAGTGCAGGAAACTGATGTTTCTTACATTATTTTCCAATTTTCTATACTTCAGGTGCAATGCCAAAAATCCTATTAAAAGTAATAGAATTTCACATACCTTACTTCTGAGGCATTTACTCACCCAAAAAGATAGATAAATACAGTGAGAAAAGCGGCACCACGGAATTCCTGGTAAAATACGATACCTATATAGGAATAGAATACAGAATTAATTTTAGGGTAGGAGTATTTACAATAGTTACACATTATTTCTAGAATTATGTAAATATATCTAAATATGGCTATCCTTAAAATGCACATTCAGTAGTTTATTTTTAAAAAAATTTGCATGCCACACTTACATTTAAAATTATTCCAAAGGAACAGAGACTTGTAGATTTTATGTAATATGATTATAATTATTATAAAATCAACACAATTGACAAAAGGTTTTCTTTTCTTTTTTCTTTTTTTTTGGTACTGGGGACTGAACCAAGGGGTGCTTTACCATTGAGCTGTATCTTCTGTCCTTTTTATTTTATTTTGAGACAAGGTCTTGCTAAGTTGCTGAGTTTCTGAGGCTGGTTTTAAATTTGTGATCTTTCTGCCTCAGACTCTCAAGTTGCTAGGATTACAGACGCACCCCACTGTGCCTGGCTTGACATAACTTTTGCAAGCCAGGCACAGAATTACCCAGTCCAAGAATTTCTCACCAGAATATACAAGAGAACAAAAGTCTAGTGACCATATCCCACCTACGATTTTAGATCAGGGTCAGCACCTGGCCTGAGAGTCTGGGTGAAACATGGGGTCACTGACATGGCAGGCCCACCTCAGGCCAGCAGCTGTAGCCCCTCTGTCACTCTTGGCTATGCCCTGTGGTCTGCCAGCCTGGTCACATGCCCATACAGGTACAGGAAAACACTGGCCACTGGGGTGTTGCCCCTGCTCCATTTTCCTCTGCTAACTGCTCTCATGTCCTCCTTCTGTCCTCCCTTCCTAGGAGATGGCAAGCAAGCATGTAGGATTTATTTTGAGGACCTTTTCTTCTCTCCCTGTTGGTCTCAATGATTTCTTGTTAGTTTAAGGTCCTAAAACCTTTGTAGGGTTTTGTTAAACAAGACATCCTTAATGTATGAAGCACCTGGAATCAGTTTTTGTGTCGGGAGCTAGCTTTGTTAGCCAGTCAATGAGTACTTACCAAGTGTCTCCTGTGCACTGCTGTTGGGGGTGATGGAGACCCCACTGTGAACAAGAGGAGTCCCGCTCACAGGAGACAAAGTTTTCTCAGCCTCAACCTTATCTCCTTACTCTGAGAATGGACTTCTTACAGAAAGAAGCCACATCCAGCTCTAATGAGTATTAGAACTGGATGAATATTTCTGAAACATCTTCCATATTATTACATACTTCTTCATAATCATTTTATTGTGTCCATGTTATTCTAAACTAATGCACCATAATATTCATTTCTGAGGACAGTTTAAGTTGTTTCTAATTGCTTGTTCTTTAGTAATAAGCAATGAACTTCTTTTACACATTTCCCCCAGTGTTTTGATTTTTTTTTTGTCATTAGAATTGGTTTCTAGAAATGGAATTTCTGTTTCAAAGAGTATAAACACATTTTATTTTATTTTTTATTTTTTTAAATATTTATTTTTTTTTGTTTTAGGTGGACACAATATCTTTATTTATTTTTATGTGGTGCTGAGGATAGAACCCAGTGCCTCACGCATGCCAGGCCAGCGCACTACCACTTGAGCCACATCCCCAGCCCCACACATTGTATTTTAAAAAATTACAACAAAGTAAAGCTGGTGCAGTGGTGTACACCTGTAATCCCAGCATTTCAGGAAGCTGAGACAGGAGGATCAAGAGTTCAAAGCCAGCCTCTGCAAAAGTGAGACACAAAGTGACTCAGTGAGACTCTGTCTCTAAATAAAATACGAAATAGGGCTGGGGATGTGGCTCAGTGGTCAAGTGCCCCTGAGTTCAATCCCTGGTACCAAAGGAAAAAAAAAAGTAAGCCAGGTATAGTGGCACATGTATGTAATCCCAGCTACTTGGGAGGTTGCGATGAGAGGATTGTGAGTTCAAGATCAGGCAAGGCAACACAGCAAGACTCCATCTCAAACAAAAAATTGTAGTAAAATGTAAATAATATAAAATTTACCACCTTAATCATTTGTAGATGTATGGATCAGCAGTGTTAAGCATATTCACATTGTTGCACAACCAATTTCCAGAACTTTTCCTTTTGAAATTGAAATCCTATTCCCATTAAACAACTCCCCATTTCCTCTTTCCCCCAGTCCCTGGCAACTACCATTCTATCTTCTGTTTCTAGGAATTTGATTATTTTTAGATACCTCAGATAAGTGGAATAGTATTTTTCTTTTTATGACTTACTTCACATAGAACAACATCCTCAAGATTTATTTGTGGTTTGATGTGTATCAAAATCTCCTCTAGTCAAAGGCTGAATAGTATTCCATTGTATGTATATGCCAAATTTTGTTTATCTACTCATCTGTCAATGAGAACTTGGGCCATCTCTACCTTTTTGCTATTCTGAATACTGCTGCTATGAACATAGATATTACAAATTTCTTTAAGACCTTGCTTTCAATTCTTCTGGGTATGTGCCCACAAGTGGAATTGATGACTATATGGTAATCCAATTTTTAAATATTTTTGAGGAACTTGCCATGCTATTTTCTATAACAGATGTACCATTTTATATTCTACCAAGGATGCACAAGAGTTCTAATTTTTCCATATCCTCTCCAATGCTTGTTATTTTCTGTTTTTAATAGCAGCTATTCTAATGGATGTGAAGTGATATCTGACTGTGGTTTTGATTTGCATTTCCTTGATGATTAGTGATGTTGAACATATTTTCAGCAATGCCTGTTGATCATTTTATATTTTCTTTGCAGAAACATCTATTTAAACAATCCTTTGTGCATTTCAAAATCAGGTTTTTTTTTTTTTTTTTTGGTCATGGCCAGGGATGGTGGCACATTCCTGTAGTCCCAGCAGCTTGGGAGGCTGAGGCAGAAGGATTGAAAGTTCAAGGTCAGCCTGGGCAACTTAGTGAGACCCTGACTCAAAATTAAAATAAAATATTAGAAAGGGCTGGGGATGTAGCTCAATGTAAAGTGTCCCTGGGTTCAATCCCCAGTTAAAAAAAAAAAAAAGAACATTTTCATCATTCCCAAGAGAAACTCAGCACCCCATTAGCAGTTATTCCCCTTTACCACTACAACAGCCACCACCACCAGCCCTGGGCAACCACTAATTTACTTTGTGAGGATTTTCTTATTCTGGACATTTCACATAAATGGAATCTTTACTACTATGTACTCTTGTTGGCTTCTTTAACTCATGATAATGTTTTCAGAGGCTGTCTGTGCTGTCGCATGTCTTGGCCCTACATTCCTTTTTACGGCCCAGTGATATCCATTGTATTCAGAGAACACATTGTGCTCATCTGTTCATATGTTTGGGTTGTTTTTACTTTTTGACTATTATGAATAAAGCTTCTCTGACCTTGGTATAAAATATTTTTGGTGGATGTTATGTTTCCATTTTTTTTTGTTACAGACATAGAAGTAGAATTGTTACATTACATGGTGTTTTTTTATGTTTTTGATTTTTGGTACTGGGGATTGAACTCAGGGGCGCTTGACCACTGAGCCACATACCCAGCACTTTTTTTATTTTTTATTTTGAGTCAGGGTCTCTCTGAGTTGCTTAGGGCCTTGCTCAGTTGCTGAGGCTGGCTTTGAACTTGCTATCCTACTGCCCCGGCCTCCCAAGCTATGGGACTATAGGTGTATGCCACTGTGCTCAATAGGTTACATGGTAATTTTATGTCAATCATTTTTTAATTTGTTCTTTTTAGGTACACATAACAGTAGAATGTATTTTGACATATCATACATACATGGAATATAACTTCCCATTCTTTGTGGTTGTACATGATGTGGAGTTACACTGGTTGTGTATTCATATAGAACATGGGAAAGTTAGGTCTGATATTCTACTGTCTTTCCATTCCTATCCCCCTATCTTTGCTCCCTTCCCACCATTCCCCCCTGCCCAATTCAGTGAACCTCCAATCCCCCTGCTCCCCTCCCCCCCACCTATTGTGAGTCAGTATCCTTTGGTTTTTTGGGGATTTGGCTTATTTCACTTAGCATGATAGCCTCCAACTCCACCCATTTACTGGCAAATGCCATAATTTCATTTTTCTTTATGGCTGAATAATATTCCATTGTGTATATGTACCACATTTTCTTTATCCATTCATCTATTAAAGGGCACCTAGGTTCCATAGCTTAGCTATTGTGAATTGAGTTGCTATGAACATTAAAATCAGGTCATTTGTGTTTTTATTTTGAGTTGTAGAATTGTAGAGTATAAAACATTTGTAAGGCCTTGATAAAAACTATGGACCTGAGTTCTAGGGAGCTGGGACCATCTACCCAACCTCAGGAGGGTGTCTCTGATAGTGTAGCCTCATCGGCACTGGCTATTGAAATAAAACAAACAAGCAAAAGTTGACTAATTTAGTAGGCAAATATTTAACTTTAAGCTATGCCCTGTGACAGAGGCAGAGAGAAGTTAGTTGAGAAGCTTCACTTCCATTCTACCTGTAACATAAGAAGAACTTTCAATGCTCCCAAAGTCCCAGCCTCCCCGACTCACCAATTACTCCATGTGTTGAGTATTGAGACCCAGCCCTGCTGCCCTCCTAGAAGATCGTCAGCCAGGGAACTGCATTCTTTACCCATCTTTCTGCATATTTATGGTAATTATTAGGTTGGATATCAGCCTGTCTATAACTCTTTTGGGTCTAATTTTTACTTTCCAGTAATTCTAGGACATAACAGTATACAATCTTTTCTCACTATCTTTTATCAGGAAGTGCAAAATACTGAAAAAAAATTTAGATGTCTTGGGATATAATTTTTCTTTAAATAAAAAGTTCAATTTTGGGAAACAGAAAATACATTATTACTTAAAAAAGAAAGAAAAAAACCCTCTGTCCAATGGCAGTCACATTTGTTGGCCATGAGATAAGAACAAAGATGTACCAATTCAGAAGCAGGTAATCCCCAATTACTTCCAAAATACAAAATTTTAGAGAAATAAACTCCTAGGATGAGAAGGTGGTAAATAAGCCAAGGAACTAGGGCATATCAGTATTAAATTTAGAAGGGATCTATTTGAATTTACTGTATTTTAGTTTGGACCAAGTTTTAAATTTGTACTTTTGAACACTATTGCATCTGTAATGTTAAAAAAAAAAAAAAAAACCTCTTCACCAAAATATAAAAACTGTAAAAGAAGAAATATGGAGGCTGGAACACTGAAGGCAGTAATTTCCATGCTTATCTGTCTCTCCTTGCCTGGAATGCTAAATTGGTTTTGCGACTCCACTCTCTGATCAAGCTGGTGAGGGGCATATAGGGAAGAGTTCATGAAATTGAGGAAGTCTGGCTCAGAGACAAGACTCAAGAGGGCTTTTGGTTGCTTTGATTATCAGCAGAGCTAGTAAGGAGAAGACTCCCAGGAACAGAACAAAGATGACTGTCTTGAATTTTCAATAAAACTGATTTCCGAGGCTGGGGTTGTGGCTCAGTGGCAGAGCACTTGCCTCGCGCATGTGAGGCACTGGGTTCTATCCTCAGCACCACATAAAAAAATAAATAAACAAAATAAAGATATTATGTCCATGTATAACTAAAAAAAATAATAAAAATACACTGATTTCAGGTCCAGTATAAGGAAACACTTTTTTTGGGGGGGGTGGGGGATGCGGGTACCAGGGATTGAACTCAGGGGCAGTCGATCACTGAGCCACATCCCCAACCCTATTTTGTGTTTTATTTAGGGACAGGGTCTCACTGAGTTGCTTAGCACCTCGTTTTTGCTGAGGCTGGCTTTGAACTCATGATCCTCCTGCCTCACCGCCCTGAGCCACTGGGATTACAGGTGTGTGCCACTGTGCCGGGCAACACTTTCTAATAATTAGAACTCTCTGAATAAGAGCTGTCTCAGGTGACAAAGAGCACTGGGTAGCATTCACAGCCTGTAGAATAGCCCATCCTGGAGGATGTCGTGGAGGAAATTCAGACATTGGGTGTGGGGGACATGGGCTCCTTAGTTTCCTATAACCTAACCATTTCTTGATCTCTTATTTACCCTGAAAGAAACTTCACTTATGCAGGTGGGGGTGGAATAACCTATGTGGGGAAAGCCAAAACTCACCTGCGATGATGGCGCTGGTTGTAAAGAAAACATGGTTTACGGGCACCACTGCTGTCGTGTTGTAGAGCTTCGTGGCTTGATTCAGGAACCTAGAGCAGAAGGTACTTACTAGAGCTTGGGCTTAGAGAAGCTTAGCAATAAGTTAACAATAACTTCAAGAAATGCATGTTCTGTAGCCACAACTACAAAGGGAAAGGAAGTGCAGGGAAAGGGCATTTCCAATCAGCAGTCATAGCTTATGTGCATCTGATGTATGAGATCAGATGTCAGGTTTTATGGTCTGTTTAAACCAACAACAGTAACAATGAAAAGCAATTAATCATATTCTGAGGCCACAGAAGTTTGAGTTGGAAGCGATTCAAGCTGCTGGACCAGTATCATACTGGGGCTGATTCATTAGGATAGACCCTTGAATCTGTTAAATATCATATCTGGGGAATAGTATAGCTATCCATTGACATGCCACGTGCCAAGAAAGAAGATGGAGAAGTAAAAGAATGTTTAATGTTTCAAAAACAATGCTCAGTGCTCCAGCTGCAGAGCACATGTGGGAGCTCAGCGTCTCACTCTGGCCACCAACAGGAATTCAGGTTCCCGCTCTGTGCTGTGCTGCACTGACGAGGACTAGACTTTTCTAAAGCAGTGAATTGCAGGGATATCATCTGGATGCTTTAAAAAAGCACTAACGCTTAGGTCCTACTCTAGGGCAACTACAAAACACAACACAACACAACAAAAAACCTTTGTGGGTAGACCCGAGGTGTGTGTGTGTGTGTACACATACATGTATGGAGGGCCATATAACTGCAGGAATATGTATGTGTGTACACGTTGCGTGCATATTCACCTATATGTCCAAACACAGCAACTCTTTTAACCACAGTTCTACAGTGCGACAGGCACAGGGACTGAAGCAAGGGCAACAGGATGAAGTTTACCTTCTGCGGTGTGTGCTTTTTAAGTCACCGAAGCTAAGATAAGGACAATGATACTAATCATTAAATCCCAAAAGATACTGTAGCAGTACTGATTAATTCAGAAGAAAGAGAGAAGAAACAAAATGGCAAGATATGATATTACAAACATACTCAGTCTTGTAAGGAAATGATAAAATAGTGAGTGTGCTGGGCTCCTCCAGCAACCCTCCAGAGGCCTTGGCACTGGGCTATATCCAGCCCATAACAGGGAGACTTCACAGAAGGCATCAGTCGTGTTCTGAGCTCTGATTTCCTGGCTGGCACTGGGTGGTCCTTTGGTGTAGCATTGGGGGTGAATAGAAAACTCTCTGGCCAACTCAAGAGGGCCTAGCAGGCAAAGGCATAAGCACTACGTGAAACAGAGAGGGAGTGATTAGGGCAGAGGGAGGTGGGGGCAGAGAAAAGCAGAAATTAAAAATGTTCCATGTCACCACTATTAGGACCCAAGAGAAACATAAAACAATCACTCTGCAATCCCATGGGTGCAAAGAAAATTCTGGCCAAAGATGCAGAATTCTGGGGAAAGGATTTTCCTCCCGGCCAAACGTCTGGTTTTGTCCATCTCTGGGCAATTAATGAGCATGAGCTAAGAAATGAAGGTGAAGGGTTCACGTATTTCCTATATTTAGAATGAAATCCTGGACGTGGACCTGCCCCTTTGATTTATTGCTAATGACAACCTGTGTACGATGGATATTAATTACAAGCAGAAGAGCATCAGGAAAGCATCAAAGCGCACTTAGCTGGATTATGACCATATTTTAGAAAGCACAAGACATGAAGGCGATGCTCAGTAAAAACTTCTTATTGTATGCGAAGGACAAAGCAAGGCATGATGGCTTCGGATAAGCTGCAGGTCCTTCACCCTTAGAAATCCACTGCAGCTCATCTTAATTATCATCTGAAGCCAATGAAGATTAACGCTTGGAGAAGGAAGCACAGGAATGTTGAAAGATTAGTGAGTATGTAGAAGCTAACTTACTTGACTTGGAAAACACAAGATGCTATCATGATGATACACATGATATAGAAGATGGGATAAGTTAGTTGCGTTTTATTCGTCACAGAAAAAGTGATCATGCCTGAGACGGCTTTCACTGAAATAACAGTCAATGAGGCTGGAAAAGAAAACAAAAACACAAATAAAGTACATATTTGAGGCAGAATTATAGATACGTATCTTGAGTTTCTGTGGTGGAGTAGCATGTGTGGCAATTGTGCTTTAAGAGTGAAAACTGTTGTGAAAGGTGCAGGGGAAGAAGTGACCCTCCGCAAGCAGCCCCTTTTGTTCCTCAGGCTGTGCTGGAATTTAAATTTGTTTAGATCAGCTCAAGATCTGTGGACGGGGTGCTTTTATCTTCGGAACAAGATGCTTATTTTTCAGTGCTGTTGAAAGGGTTCTGCAGAGATTATAATCACTAGTAGATGGGAAGGGCAAGAACAGGGATGGGGGAGGTGAGAGAGTTCAGACTGTCCATCTGACATTTGTGGGAAAATATCTATCAAACTATGGGAAAAATTTAAAGCCAAATAGATGTGAAGACAGGGAAGTGGAAAGCGACACATTCCTCGTTTCCTGAGACTTGTCTGAAGTATATGTGTGAGTCTTTTTGTTAGGACATGCCTAGAGGTTGCATTAAAGATGGTTTTCGACAAAGACAATAATTGGAAGCAGGACAGGAGCTGAGGTGTCATTTCTCAGAGTGAACCTTAAATCCAAGACTTACATAAACAACATCATATATTTTCTGTGCTAAACAGAGACCCATCCTTATGTGAACAAATTTTTCATAGGTTCCACATGCTAATTAGGAAAAATGACCAGGTCCTATCACTGTGAAAGCAATGAGCATTTTCTCCCCACACTTCTGTAGGAGGACCCTAGTGCTTTCTTTCTGTCTCAGGTTCCCTCAAGTTACTGTTCCAAAAATTCCTTGGTTTAGCTGAAATCTAAAGAAAGTTCAAAATTAATTTTTAGGTGAAATCAAAAGTCAAAGGCAAGTGAAGGAGAAATACTCCCTTTGTTGCTGTTGAGCTACCTGATCACAATACAGCTGAGTTTCTTCCTTTTAGCTTTTGGAATGGTATTATTTCTTCATATATATATATATATAAATATGTTTAAAATAGTAGGTGAAGGCCAACCAAGAAGAGCCTCCCATAATTTTCTTTTCCAAAATCTGAAAATGTACTTTAACTTGAAGGACTTTAGGGAACACTCCAAATTAGGTATTTTCTTCCAATTAAAAGTCCTAATAAGCAGAGGAGACCAGGTAATAAATTCTAAAAACAAACCCCCCAACCAGAACAAAGAGGCCCTTAAAAAAACAGTCCCCTCTCCATCTTCAGATGTCTTTTGACGGGTCTTACGTATTTCAGATGTCATATCTGACTGATTATGACAATAGTCATGTCTGAGCTAATCTAGGAATTTTAAATATCTATAGAGATCCCTATATCACTTGATGGCTTAAGTTTGTAGGTCAACTCTTTAGGGACCTTGATTTCCTCCTAAAATAGTTTGCCTGGAATTGGAGCACCACATGGCTATAGTCCTGTGGTCTGAATAGCCAGGTCTCCCAAAGGGATAATTAATGGAGGAGTTGAGCACACTGTTCCATTAGCTTCTGAACCTCAGGATTGCAAAGAACTTAAAGGTCATCTAACTTAACCACCATCTGATTTTAAATTATACTTGAACACAAAACAAAAGCAAAACTAGAATTATTTATTAAACTGCTAAATAAACTATCTTTCTATAACCCTTATATTTTCAAACACCAACTGATTAATCACTATTGTAACTGCAAGCTGTTTCTAAGCTGATGTCAGGTACTTTGAAGTTTTTTTGGCGGGGGACTGACGAGGATAGGTGGAAATGAAAAATTGTAATGCAATTTTGAAACATGCAATTCTAATGTTATATACACATATAAATAGAAAGTGCTTATGTATGCACAGAAAATGGCTAAAAAAAAACCCCTACATTAAGATACTGTCAGTTGTTATCTATAGCACTGGGAATATCTGTAAAAGTGTACATGTTCATTTTTTAAAAACTGGGAAATGCAGAAAAACCTGGAAAGAAAAATTAAAATCATCTATAATCTCAATACTTGCTCCCAAATCATTTTTAACATTCAGGTTCATCATTATTTTTTCTATTCATAAGTATGAATGTATTATAACATGTAAATTATATGGCATACACTACTTAGAACCTATTTTCCATTAAGATTAAATATTTTCTATGCCATAAAGTATTCTTCTAAAGCCTGACTTTTATTTGCTATAAAGAATGCCTTTGTATGAATGTATAATTTATTTTGACAATTCCCTATTTTTGGATATTTGAATTGAATCCCTTTTATTTTACTATTACAGTGAGGCTACAGTGAATATTTTTGAACATAAATCTATCACTCTGCCTATTTCCTTTGGAAAATCACCTGAAGGGAATTACTGTGTTGACAATAAGACAGTGAGGAGGCTTCTAAAAAATCCTGATAAACTGCCTGGCAGAGAACACCAGGCATACTGTTGTACTGGGCCCCATAACACAATTTTTAATATTTTTTTCTTTATATCTTTCTCTATTTTCTTAATTTTCAACAATAAATATATATTCCTTTCATTATTCTCACAGCACCATTTTCCTACAACATATAGGCTGGCTCCGTCTTGACATTTGGCCCTTTCAATGTTTTCTTAGTTCCTCATCCCGTTCCACAGACTTCCTAGATGGCCAGATCCTAGATCAGTGTCTCCTTCTTAGATTCATCAATATTTCATTTGTTTATTTTGCTTTGACAACAAGAATATGCTATGGATAGAGCAGGACTTCCCAGCCTTCCCAGCTTCCTGCCCTGCCAGAAGAACTGTGGTAAGAGGCTTTGGATTCCTCTAAAAAAGGAGACCACAGACTGCAACAGAGCTTCGGACACCCAAACGAATACACAAACTCTCTTGTGAAGACTGAACATGTCTTTTCTTTATCGCCTCCTCACTGTATTTCTCTGGCCTAACTGAGATTTTGTCAACATTTTTAAATTGCTGAGAAAATACATTTCAAGTGTCCTCATCACAAGATACGGTAAGAATCGAGGTGATGGATATGTTAACTAATTTAATTATTCCACGTTGTAGTCATAAATCATAACAGCACTTTATATCCCATAAATTCATACAATTATAAGTTTTCAATTTATGATTCAACACATATATAAATACACATGTACATATATATGTGCATATATAAAGAGAGAAAGGAACTCACTAGAAGCCAGCTTTTTTTCTTCCTGATTGTTCTATTTCTTTTTCAAATTCCATTTTCATCTGTCACACGATAAATATTACAGCAACAATAAAGAAAACACCCTACATGTGCTTTCCTTTCCCTCATTCCCAGGTTTTGCCTTGTGTGTGCTTTCACTCACACTGCAGGTGGGTACAACGTCGTGGGCTACTTCTTCCATTTTATATGACACTAGACATGTTTTCTTCAAGGTAACCACATGGTTTTCATAATTGTTTTTCCTTGTAAAGTCATTAATGCCCACTGTGAAATACTCAAGCAGCAAGAGGAGCACAGTGAAGAGTAGATACCTTGTTTTCTCATTTCTTATAGTAATGAGGACACCTCTGATATTCATCATTAAGTTTTTTAAAAATTAGAAATGGATAAGCTTTAACATGACTTTTCAGCACCTATTGAGATAATTACACATTTCCCAGGTTTATTGTGACATCATTGAAATATAAAATTGATAAAGTTAAGGTATACAGTGCTCTATATATGATATACTCTACATATCTAGTGAAATGATTATTACAATTAAGTTGGTAAACCCATCTATTGCCTTTCACAGTTACCATTTGTGTGTGTGTGTGTGTGTGTGTGTGTGGTGAGAACATTTAATATATACACTCAGCAAAATTCAAATACACAATACAGTATTGATAACCACAGCAGCATGTCATACATCAAATCCCCAGAACACATTTGTCCTATGACTGAAAGTTTGTACCATCTGACCAACATCTCAATATTTCCCTTTTGACTCATTAACATGATGAACTATAGTAATGGATTTCTTAAAGAATCATACTTTTTTAGTTAATAATTCAAACACTTATAGTGTGCTCACTGGGTTTAGCTAGGTAGAGTATATGTACTATAAAGAAAAGACATGTTCTATATTCACAAACTTAATCTGGCAAGGAAGGTAAGCTCAAAGATGATGCATTAAACACATATATAGAATGTAAATACAAGTTGCTGTGCTAAAAAGAAAAAGAAGCAGTTTCATTAAGATCACTTGGTCATGAAGTATGATTTGCTCTGGATTCCACTTGCTAATATATTTCACTTGGGATTTTTCCATCAATAGTTGGCAGTGAAATTAGTTCAGAGTGTTCTATATTTGTATTATCTTCTTCAGATTTGGGATCAGTATTTATCTGATTATAGTTTAAAAAGGGAAGGCTTTCTTCTAATGTCCTCAAATAGTTCCAGTAACATCAGAATAATCTGTTCCTTAAATATTTGAACCTTCGGAACTGTCTAGACCTGGTTCTTTTTTAGAATGTGACTTCTTAACAACCCCTGTATTTCTTTCATAGTTATTTTCTTTAAAAAAATAGTTTATTTAAGTTTTGTATGTTAAAATGAGTAATTTAAGTTTTATTAAGTATATATGTGTGTACATCTCTCTTTCCATTCATCTGTCTCTCATTTCTATTTCTGAGTATCTGTGATTTTTTTTCTTGATGGAGGATCTATTTTTAGTTGTCTTTTAAGAACTTGTTCTGGGGTGTATTTTTCAATTCATTGCTTTTCTGTTTTCTATTTCATCCATTTTCGTCTTTATCAATTGTTCCCTTCTGCCTTCCTTAGCTTTATTTCAGTGTTTTTTTTCTAACTTCTTGAGCTGAATGCTTTGATTTACATCAAAAGCAATTAATTTCCTCTGAATACAGCATTAGTCATTACCTACAGTTTAAATATTAAGTGTTTGCATAGTAATTTAAAAAGTTATGTGCTACAATTAAATCTTGCCTTGCCCAGCTGCAGTTTAAAAGTACTTTTTTAAAAATATTTATTTTTTAGTTGTAGTTGTACACAATACCTTTATTTTATATTTTCTTACGTGGTGCTGAGGATTGAACCTAGGACCTTACACATGCTAGGCAAGGGCTCTACCGCTGAGCCACAACCCCAGTCCTAAGAGTACTTTTAACATTTCCAGGTAGGAAGGTTTTACTGGTTTTTATTTTTGTTATTATTTTCTGTTTTTATTTTACTGTGACATGAGAATGTGGTCTGTATTCTTTCAACTTCCTGGAATTGATCAAGGATTATTTTGTGTGTGGCCAATTACATAATCAACTTCTGTAAATGATACACAGGCAATGGAAAGAAGGCATATTCTCTGTTTCCAGGATTTGGAGTTCAATACTAGAGATTCTAATATGACTTTAAGTCCATGAGCTAAGTCTCTTCTCCCCTTATATTTCTATTTATACATTTTTTGCATCTTTCTGCAGATTTTCCTTAGGATATTATGTATGATGTTCTTCTGAACTGATTGATTACCCCCATTTGTCACATTTAATGTTTTCCATCTTGATTGATACACACACACACACACACACATTTAGTTGTAGATGGATACAATACCTTTATTTTATTTATTTATTTTTATGTGGAGCTGAGGATTGAACCCAGTGCCTCATACGTGGGAGGCAAGTGCTCTGCACTGAGCCACAATCCCAGCCCTTGATTTTAATTTAGTAATCTCTTAATCCCTTTCTTCTGTTTTCAACCTGAGTTACCTTGTTTTAGATAAAATTGATGTACACAGCCAAAATATTTAACAACCAATAAGACCAGTGGGAAAAGGTGGGGGTCTGAGGCCCCCTGCATTAATGTTTAGTGCTAGTCATGGCAGGGGTAGGGTTGGTGAAGAGAGATCAGTGAAGGAAGCACCCTAGAGGCCTGACTGGTAGCTGTTTCGAAAACTCTCAAAGAGCTGTACCCAGGCAAATGGCTGAATCCAATTTCAGAATCTTTTTCAATATCCATTTGAGAGTTTCTCTGAAGTTCAATTTGAGAATCTTTCTTTTTTAACTATGTAAACTTATGCCATTTACATTTATGCTCATGATTCATAATTTTCTAATTTTATGTCCTATTTAAAATTTACTTTATTTTCAATATTTTCCTATACAATATACATTTTCTTTTTGTTATTTGCTTTTGTTTTCCCTACCTGGTAACTTGGAAAGAAAATAAATATAGAGTTCCCTTGATCAATACCATACTTGAATTCGTTTCTAAAAGTAACTCTCTTAAACACAAATCCTCCAATACAAAGGAAAAAAACTAGTTGATGAGATAGAAAAATGAAAACCCCAGTGCCTAATTTACATGGGGCTACAGCTTGTCCAATGGTATAAGTATAATCTACAGTCATAGAAAACAATACATAACATATGGATCATCTTATTGGTAAAGAAGACGTTAATAAAGGGTTATAAATAAAATTTTGAAAAGGGGGGCTAGGTTTGAGGCTCAGCGGTAGAGCGCTCGCCTAGCATGTGTGTGCCCTGGGTTCAATCCTCAGCACCACATAAAAATAAATAAAGGTATGGTGTCCAAATACAACTAAAAAAAAATGTTAAAAAAAAAATTTGAAAAGGGAATTTCCCAAATGTTTAGCAATATCTCCTTGTGTTGGTATGTATGAGTGTGTGGGGTGGGGGGAAGAGGGAGAAAGGAGGGACAATAAATGAAAATATAGTGGGTTATCTAAGTATCAGATTTCAAATCCTATAAGAAGTCTCTGGTAAAAGAAGTAAAAGGGTTGGCAAACAATGAATAAAAGAAATATGGTATTTAACAAAATCATACTGCTTATGTTTATGCTTCATTTTAGCCACATTTTAAAGTTTTTAAAAATATGTAAACAGGACAGATCTTGTTAACTTAAAGTTTAAATTAAGTTTATTTTAAAAATCTTTTTCAATTATTTGCTTCAAAACAATTTGCAAATTTTTATAGAGTGCATAAAATTACCAAGGAGTAAAAGTCCGTAAGTGTATTTTGTCAAGAATTAAATATGTCCCAATTGAGTATAATGGGCATGCAAAGTATAATCTGAATACTTTAGACTCAACTTCCTCTTATAGGTCAGAGTTGAAAAATAGAAACAGTCAGAAAGAAATAGAATGCTCAAGTATTTCCTTCAAACTTCATTAATGACTTAACATGGATTAATTAGAATAAGAACACAATATATTCCCTTACCTAAAAGTGCCACCAGAGTAAGCAGAATCACCATATGTGTCATTCCTTTTCTTTTAAGGAAATATAGGAGAATGCAGAAAATTAATATTTCTAAAATCTAGAAATGAAAAAAAACAAGAGTAAGTTATTCTATGCAAAATCTTCACAATGCCATACTTCTTTCCTTTTTTAAAAAAAAAAAATTTAAAATTTTCTTTCTCTTTTTGATTTCCCAACAGTTTCCATGAGCGCTGAGGGTGACTGAAGTTCCCAGGGACAATAATAAACCTACAACAATATAAGGAGCTCAGCCATCCAGATCCAGAGCTTTCACACGGCCAATCCACCAGTGACACCCAAACCTAGCTCTCTAGGCCTCACCTTGCTGAGACTACTAGACGTGTCCACGAGTGTGTTTAGTAGATACACCACATGGACACGGGCAACACTTAAATCTTGATTTCCCTACTTTCCAACTTGTTCCTCCTGGGGCCTTTGCCCATATGTTCAATGACCTCACCATAATTTCTGCTGTACAAGCCCAAAACTCCTTCCTCTGCCATCCTTCTCCCTCTGCCATGTTCTCCCTGGACTACTGTAATAATCTTCTAACTTGTCTCTGATCTTACTCTTGCTTCTCAACAAGCCAGCCATTCGGCAGCCAGAAGATTCATTTACACATATAATTGGGATAATGAAATACTTAATTTGCAGAGGAGAATATGTATGATATACACTTTGGGTATATGTAGCAATATGTCAAGAATTCACGTGCTTCTGCCCAACCTAAGAAACAGAACCTACCGATACTCTGGAAGTCTCTCTGACGCCCCAGGAACCGCTGCACTGCACTTTGCATTTACCCTTCGCTTTCTTTCTTGTTTACCACATTTTTACATATCCCCAAAGACCTTGTTTATTTTCACATGTGCTTGGACTTTATCCATGTGGGATTATTTCCCTTGCTTGCTTTTTCACTCTGCATTATGCTAATGAAATTCATCCAGGATGATCCAGGAAGTAAAAATAAAAATTGATCCAGTCATTCCTTTGCTTAAACTTCTTTTGTTTTTTTCTATCCCATGTAGATTAAAATCCAAACTCTTTACTGGATCACAAAGACCCAAACAACTTTTTGGACCCAAGTTTGTACCACTTGCTTTGGGATGGTCCACAAAGGCCGGTCAGAAGGGCCCTTGTTTTCTTTTTCCCTTATTTTTATTTGTCCGTTTTGCTCTTCCCTCCCTCCTTTCCTTCCTTCCTTGTTCTCTGCAGTCCTCAGATTTCTCCTGCCGTTGGGCCTTTGTACTATTGTCTGCCAAAAACACTCTTTTCCTTGATCTTTGCGGATGGCTTCTTCTTAGCGCTGAGCTAGAATGTCACCTCCTCTGAGAGGTCTTTCCTGACTACTCTGATCTAAAAGAGCCAGCCAGTCATCCTGCCACACCCACAGTTTTAGGTTGTTGTAGCCAATATGTCATTGCCTGGTGCTTTTCTTGTTCATATATTCTATGTTTCTTGTCTGTCTCTCCCACTAGAATGCCAGCTCAATGAAAAGAAGGACCTTATCTGTTCTGTTTGCCACTCTATCTGTAGTGCCTAGTACACAGTCTCGTAATAAATGTTTATGAAATTAATAAATAAATTATACCTTATATCTATTATAAACAACTTGCCAAATAAAGAGAACACTGTCTGATAAACAGTGTTCCATAAGTAGTAACTGAAATTCTAAAATTTTCCTACCCTTAAGAAAACTCCAGTGTAATTCTGAAATTGTTTTATTTTGTTTTAATACTAAAAACATTTTTTTTGTAGCCCTTAAGATAACCAGAAGCCAGGCTATTATTATTTTTTTGATAAGAGATGGGATCTCTGGACTGAAATCAAATGTGAAGTCTTAAATTTCTGAAAACAGACAAGTACATCATTGAATTTTTACTTAAAAAATCACTGGAGAGGATTGCATTTTACTGGCAGAGCCCTCTCTAAATCTAAATAAATCTAAATCTAATAAATCTAATTGTTTGAATTCAAAGTTTTGCTTGTTGATTTGTGTTTTCCTTTAATCCTCTGTGGGCATGGGAAGCCACAGGACCATATCTTACTCATTCTAAAAAGCTTCTCATCTAATATGGAAGATTAGATCATCCTTTGGACTTTTCTTCCCCTGATAAAGTAAGCCAATTATTTTCACTATTTTTCTTTTTTAGTAGGACTCATTTGCCAGGCCTTTAATTCAATTGAGTGGTGCTACAAAAGCTATTAGAGTGCCATCTCTTTGCCTTCCCTAAAGCGGCCATCAGAACACTGGGTGTCCCAATCGCTGTGCACCTCACCACCAGTTAACAGGCTTCCATTTCCCACGGATACAATCACAGATTGTTCCCAGCAGCGCTGTATTCGTTGCTGGAGGCCAGAAAGCTCTTCTTGCACTAAATAAAGCATGGAGCATGGGAGCTACATCTAGTTGCACTCCAGCTATTAATTTTTTGGGGTGGGTGGGTAATGAGGGTAATGGTTCCAAGCTCTAAAGATCATGTATGACCTTTTTTTTTTTTTTTTGCAAATTTCATCTCTATGACTTCAGAAACATAAAACATGAGTTCTCGTTATTCACAGAATGACTATAGTTGACTTGGATTCCACCTTGTGCCAAGGGATCACAGGTCCCAGGAATAAAATATTCAAGAAGTATGAATTAATGTTTATTCTTTTTATATAACTTTTTTCCTCTAAAATATCAATATTAAAGAAGCTGGAATGTCACAGGTTGCTGTGCCCCAAGAAGAGGCTGCACTGCTGACTGCTATCTCTGAGGTTAGAAATAACAACAGGTCCTACTGTGTGCCCACTGCATGCTGCACACTTTTCTCTAATTCACGGCATCCCGACAACCTCTTTAGGAGGTAGAAACTATAGTTATCCCCACTTTACAGGTGAGGAAATTGAGGGTCAGGGGTTAAATGGATGCTGCCCCAGTAGGCAGCATAACGGCTCCCCAAAGAAGTCCATGTCCTAATGTCCAAAACCTGTGGCCACATGATATTTATTATTATTATTATTATTATTATTATTTTGGCTACATGATATTACATGGAAAGGGGCTTGGCAGATGTGGTTATGGTTATGGAACTCGAGGTGGGGAGATGATCCTGGATGATTTAAGTGGTCCAACATGATTACATAAGTCTGTAAAAGAAGAGAAGCTTCCCAGCTGCAGCAGACAGCTGCCACATAGGAAAGATGGGAGCCAAGGAACACTGGTGACTCTAAGCTGGGAAAGGCAAGGAGTCAGATTCTCCCTTGGAGGCTCTGGCAGGGAGCATAGCTAGCCTAGCAAGATCTGAGTAAGACTTCTGACCTAGAAACTAAAGTCATAAATTTGTGTTATTTTAAGCCACTAAATTTGTGACAATTTGTTATAGAATAATAGAAAAAAAATTCAGGTTCTGTTACCTGAAATCTTTCCAGAGGAATGATTTTTTTTTTCCCCCCTTGGGTAATAGGGATTGAACTCAGGGACCCTTGATCATTGAGCCACATCATCCAGCCCTATTTTGTATTTTATTTAGAGATAGGGTCTCACTGAGTTGCTTAGCTCCTCATTTTTGCTGGGCTGACTTTGAATTTGTGATCCTCCTGCCTCGGCCTCCCGAGCTGCTGGGATTACAGGTGTGCGCTACCATGCCCGGCAAGGAATGGAATCTTTGGGAGGAATTTTCTGCATTGATTTTGGGTTTTCTGGATTGGTTCTCTAGTCTATTTAGATTTAGAAGCACCAGTCACCCTGTTTTCAGTGGCTTAAAGGGCTATTGCTATTAAGGAGTGAAGTGGAAAGGGACAGACACAATTTCCTTGTTGGATGCTCCACTTCCAGTATAAAAATCCAAGCATGAGTTTACCTCCTTTTCTCTTACCAAGATTTTTCTTGGAAGCATAGCCCTTTGATGCAGCATCTTTGTCCAAAAAGAATGGGCCTTGCAAATTCTCTCCTAGGCCAAGTTTGGACAAAGACTTGATCCTTGGTAATCAGTTTTATTAATTCTGCATAGAGAGGTGTTTAGAGAAGTGTGTTTGAATGTGTCCCCACCTCCCCCCAAGAGGAGGACAACTTGGTTTTGAATCCTGGCTCTCCCATTTCATATTTATATGACCTTGGGCAAGTTACTGGATCTCTCTAAGCCTCAGGTTCCCCATCTGTGAGATGTAGAGGATAATCGTGCCCCAGGTACAGGATCATTAAGCAGATAAAACATAAGACTGTAGTCGGAGCTATGCACAGTGCTCAGCTGCTCCATGAGCACGGTCTACTGAGCTGCAGAAATGTCTAATGGTGCAGACACACAAGTACTATTTGCATCCAGAAAATAGAGCAAAGAAACATCAGGCAAGAGACAGCCGCATGTCTTATAAAAACATGCAGCTTTCGCCCTTCAGGTTTTAAACACCTGACAGTGAGTTGTGAAGGAGCTTTGCTAGAAAGGTTGACTTAATAATCAGCTCTGAGGTATAGGATTACCCCAAATGACAGGTTTGGCCTTTGCTTCTGCTGATTTAATTTTTTGTCTGGAGGAGCTAAAATGAGCACCATGCAGATTATTTTGTGAAGGATTTTATGTTAACAACAGAGGTTTCTATTTGAATAGTCTGTTGGAAAATCTGGGTGGGCAAAATGGCCATGATGAAGCCTGCCAAAGAACATGAAGTAATTGGGGCTTGGGGCTACATTTCCTCACGTGGACTCTGCAGAACATGTTAACACGAATTACTCAAAAAGGCCCTTCAGAAAAGGGCTCCTTGGTCAAATAAACTTAGGGCATACAGGACTAACAAAATCAAACCTATCTCTTTCCTCACGGACTTCTGGCTTTTAATCTGCTGACAGAGATGATGGATTCCACAGAGGGACCTGTTATGCCATATCTCTCTAAGCCAGTCTGGCCTTGAATCCACACTCATTTTTTATTTTTGGCAAGTATCAATGAGGGGAGCTACCCATCTGAGGCAGACAGGTAGGGAGAGGTTGTGTTAGTGGGTGATAAAAGGGCACTTCATTCTTCTGCTGCTAGCTGACACCAGGCTGCTCAAATCCTCTTGCAAAAGAATGCTTGATTAGAGGTCCTGGGCCTTGTGGCTGCGAGGTTTCCAATTAGTGGAAACCTGAAGGTAAAACAGACACCCATCTGTCAGGCAACACATAAGGTAAGGGATGGTATGACCCTGCCTGTAATACCATTTACAATCCCTGTTTTGAGGAGTGCAAAGCTTATTAAAATATCAAATATTTTTATTCATTTTGTAAGTTAGTTGATCAGTCCTGAAAAGCAATTCTGGTGCTGTATTTATATGCAGTGTAATTACATAAACAGATGAATGATTTGTCAAAGAGTAGTCTCAATTGTGTAATTATGATCTTTGCCGTCATACTTTGCAGAAAGAGTACAGAATCTGTCATACCCGATGATTAAATGTTAATTACTTAGATGTTTAACAGATTTAAATCAAACTTCCTCTTAAGATCTCTGTATATAACTAATCACCCCCAGAGTCTTCAGAGAAAAAAAAAAACATATGATGGATTAAATTCTACATTACTATAACATGAACCTATTACCCTTAAAGTCTAATCCAACATCCAGTGCTGTTCCATATTACAGACTTATTTTGTGCTATTTTATAAATACCTAGATTTAGCTACCTTTTTTTTTCCTGTGTGGCCTTTTCTTTCAAATATACTATCTTATAATTATACAATTTTACTGAAGGGTGGATCTATCCTGGTACTATAAAATTCCTGCTATAGGAATTCCTCTCTGTAACCAAGGTGTCTAGTCAGTTGAATGGATGAGTGAATAAATAAATGAATGAATTTAAGAGTTGACTCTGGAAAATGACAAAGTTTAATTAATTTCAGAGTATTTTTGTGGAAATATAAGGTTTAATAAAAAGTGGCTTTGTTCTTTTCAAATATTTTCTCTGGTGTTAACACAAGATACATCATCATGAAGCAATGCAGTTTATTTCAGAAATAAAGCTTGATCTTTATTCTTTAATCTCCAAAGGATTCAGCTAAGGCTATTAATTTTCTGATCACAGGTTATGTCACTCTTTTCTTACTGGATAAAGACTGTTTTGCCTGTAGGCAGAAAGTAGTAATGTGTTGGTAGGACTTCAAGTCTGGACTGTCATGAAACATTCAACAAAGTTTAAAGAACAGAAGTAAATCACAGGGATTAAAACTTCTAGTGTGTATAGCTGATCGATGAAATCTGATAAAGAACTGAGTTTGGTGGCAGGCAGGAAAATGAATGGGTGGGGGAAGACACGATGTACGAATGACCTCGGGAAGGCTAATCTGAGTCGGGAAGCCCAATCCTAAAGGTTGGGGTTGAGGACAGGGGCTGCGGGAGGCGGTAAGAGGTGACAGAGCTAGGGAAAAAATAAAGTCATGAGAATGAAAATCAGAGACATAACACATCAAGAACAGGTGTTTAACTAGGCAGAGCATTATGACTGACAGCTGACTAATTTGTTGACCAATAATGATTCTTCCCTGAGGGTGTGCATGGTCTACTGGAATAGAACAGAAAGGAAATTAGGTGATTAAAACATAATGTGTCATACAGAGAGCCCAGAAAATGGAGCAACTATCTTGGAAATATGCTCTTTAACAGAAGATGCCCCATCTGAGCTGTGCCCATGAGGGCAAGTTTGGAGGGAGTTGCAAGGGCATGGAGACAGGGTTCCAAGGAGCTAGGACTCTGCTGGCAGAGGGAACCACAGACACAGTGGCACTGCATTATGTGGCTAAAGTGCACTAACTGAGCAGATCTCTCTTGTAGGAGAATACTTCCAGTCACGGTGTTGAGGATGAGCAACAAGAGGACAGACAAGGGATGTCTGAGCAAGGGATGATGAAAGCCTGAACGGATGCAAAGGCAATGGAAATATAAAAGAAGGGTCAAGTTCAAGAAACCTTAAAACATCCAATAGGATGAGAGGTAGAGTGGGGAGTAAAGATGTGGAAGAAGTTATGTGCAGCTCAGACTTCCAGTATTGGAAGCAGACACACAAAATATTGGAGTGAGAGAGTTTTTTGGGAAAAGGCATCGGTTCAATTTCAGATAATTTACATTTGAGAAACCAAATATCCAAACAGGGATGAGTAATAAGTGGACAGAAGAGAACACAGGGCTGGAGCTTAGGAGAGCTGGGAAGGACAGGCATGTCTGGATTTGGAAGGAGGGGATTCTAGAAGATTATGGGCAGACAGCAGATGCTGCACAAAGTTCAAGAAGTGTCAGGAGCAAAAAACGCAATTCCATTTGACAAGATGTGGGAGGGATCTACTAGATTGTAAGGAGAGGAGCGAATGGGATCTGAGAGAGTGGACAGGGTTGGCAAGAGTAGACAAGCTATCTGAAAGCATCTTTTGATGGTGAAGGGAAGAAGGTAAATAGGAAAGATTGTTAAAGGGTGTATAGTTTATGAGGAATTTTTTTTTTTAAAACAGAGAAAGTTAAGTATCCTTAAAGAGTAAGAGAAAGTAAAAGTGAAAGGGGTAAAGAAGTCTTTCCTATAGATAGGTCTTTATAGGAAAGATCTAAGAATATTTGTCCCAGTGGTCCAAATTATACGTCAGAGATAGTAAGATACATAGAATTCATAGACTAGGAATTGCTGCTGTATTACCTGAGTTACACTTAGATCAAAACTAGTAAACATATTCCTGCAAATGCCAAGGTCACACTTTTAAATACTAGGTATATCAACTAGGATCACACTTTTTACTCGTTTTAAAAGCAGAGGAGTATACCACACAGCTTTTTGAGGTCATTTCTAATCCTAAGACCATACCTTGCCTTTATGCTTTGATTCTATTTATTGAATTCACAATTATTTTACCAATCCAAATCATGGTTAAATGCTCAGCAACACTATCTCAGTTTTCTTCTTACTACCTGCCTGTTCTAGAGTATTTTTATTCTCCAATCTTAGTCTGTAACAAGCTACATATTAACCATTTCAATCATGTTCTCTCTTTACAATCACCTGATAACAATCACTGTATCAAATAAAGCACCCCAATTAATAGCTTCAAATGCCTGTATCAGCTCTTTTCATGTTTTCTTTACATGTCTCTCGGGATCATACTTGCTCATCTCAACCTGTTGCAGTAATTAAATAGGACTTCTTGGAAGATGCTTCTACTGCTGATTTAGTATTTCAAATACTTTGGTACTGCTCAAAAAGATTTTAATTTCAATATGTTTCTAATGCTGAGAAGAAAAAGTCATACTAGCTCTCCAACATCTGCAGACATCAGTGGTCTAGATAGTATCACTTCAGGAATAGTGGAATTTTAGAATTCTTACCACATAGACCAGGAACTGCCAGCCAACAAAGTAATACTGTATTGTTCTTGCTGAGACAGCCTGAGTTATATTTGGAGCAAAATTCACCAATAAATATGTTCCTGCAAGTGCGAATGTCATACCTTTAA
This sequence comes from Marmota marmota marmota, assembly GCF_001458135.2. Lineage (NCBI taxonomy): Eukaryota > Metazoa > Chordata > Mammalia > Rodentia > Sciuridae > Marmota > Marmota marmota. The sequence goes on from NW_025999949.1 coordinate 559,527, forward strand.
ATAAAACAGAAAAGACAAAGCCAACTGAAAAGGGACACTTAAAACTTTTTGTTGACTCAGACATTACCTAGAGACAGAGCATTACTTGTAAAAGTGCTGGCAGCCCCTCTCTATTAAAAATCTGATTCATCAAGCCATCCTGTAACATCACATGTTCACCAAATGGCATGACCTTTACAGGGGCATAAAATCCAGGGATTGGATGGGCCAGAAAATAACTTCTGGTTCTTCTCTGTTGTTTCAGATGAGTCCTGGCCTCTCTGGAGCTTTCCTCAAACGTGGAGAAGATCAGAACATGTGCACATGGGCATGGGAAAACACATCTCACCTCCATCCACCTAGATCTAGATCTCAGAGCCTAGAGGACAGGCAAGTCCACCACATGATGACCTGCCCTGCACTTGAGCATCTCTGGAGCCCCTACACTCGCCCTAGTGATTTCACACTGTGAGACTCCGGTAAAATGAGTGCCTTAATCACTGCCATCTATTGGAGTTGGTTCAGCAGGAATAACAACAGGGCTGCTGACGTTGCTGCCGAATTTTAATTATTCTAATTTAGGACTGAGGGTTGCAAGGTTAGCTTAGTAAAAATGCATCACATCATCAACCCAATGACAGGAGTGTGTTCCTTAGCATCACTTAACACTATAGAGGAGAGAGAGTGGCATGGGAGGGGTGGCTGCTGGAGGAGGGGGAGGACTTGTCTTTTCCAATAACACTGAAAACAGCTTTCTTTTCTTTCTTTCTTTCTTTTTTTTTAAAAAATAAATAGCCATCTAAGAAAAACTAATAAAAGCAGCATTTTTTTTCAGTATACCTACAAACAATTCAGCTTGTTTTATCACTGAGATTTGACACCGTGGAAATAATTTACAGGCAGCATTGATTCTAACCGGAGACAATTTGGTTTGTGTATAAAATCTCACAGTTTGAAGGCACTAATTTCTCATTTCTCTTAACCACATGATTTAGGTTTTGAACTCCAGTTTCTGAGAACAGTGTTTGATTTTTTTTTCACGCAAGTTAGACAACACTTATTTGTAGAAGCTACAAATAAGTTTTCTCTAATTTTTTATGTAATATTTTGTGAAGACAGAGATTAGATACATAATTTTAAAGCTATTTCTAATGAGAACTTTTGGAATGAAAAACAATATACATTATTAAATATTGTAATAAAAGCAAACTAATAAAAGCCATACACAAGAACCTGGAGAAAAGTTATTGGTCAGTTATGTTCTTTCTTTGAAAGAAAAAAAAAGATTATATAAGATAATTATTCCAAATTAAGCTCAAAGAAGAAAGAGATTTTTAAAAAAACAATTTTCTAAACTTGGTAAAGTAGAATCAATCAATTTAATTAAAAAATACACTTTAATCAGTCTCAGAGACTTCCAACTGCTTCTTTTGGGAAATCTGTATTTCTTATTTATATTAAGCTCCTCTACCAGATTTGATCTCCTCTAACAGAATCTAGCATCAATAAACTTTCCTGTTTTAATTTCATTCTGAGTTGGTAACACAGGTATATGGTACAAAATTCCAGATACAATGAAGGTGATCAGTGAAAAGTTAAATCTCTCCTATACCCTGAGGCCACCAGTTCCCCTCCCCAACATTAACCACCACCACTGGGTCCTTAGGTTTTCTTTTCAGGGATGTTTTATGCATATGTGAGTGAGTGTGCATGAGTTTTGTCATTTTATACAAATGATAGCATATTATATACACTGTTTTGCATCTTGCTTTTTTGTTTTTTCCCCACTTAACAGAACACCTTGGAAGAGATGCAGGGCAGTCTCATTCTTTGAGGTTTACATAGTATTCCATTATATGATATGATGGTAGTAGTATTTAACTTAGTTTTCCTCAATATTATCTTTGATTTACATCTGTGTCTGTGCACATCTCTATCACTATGTCTTCATTGCATTCTGAAACTAAAAACAAAATGGCTGATGATTTTGCAATTTTACTTTCAAAGTCACTTTTTACATAACATTATTTCACTTGAGCCTCACATCACTGTGAGTCTAGTAACTCTACTAAACCCATTCTTTTTCTTGATAATTTTAATTTCAGCTACTCATGACAATTGCAAAAGCAGTTCTAGATAGCTGTAACAGTTGTATGCTTGTTTATTTTGTGCCATTTGCATTTTTAATGCAATTTACTATCCCATGTGCATATTTTCCAGAGGTACTTAAAAGTGTTGAAGATAGTCATGTGTACTTCCTTAAATAAATTTCCTTAAAGTTTATCTATATCTATATTTTACTAAAAGTGGCATGGAATGTCAGTTCCTGCTATTTTTATTTCAGTGAAACCATAAATACTCTTTTGGAGGACACAGATTTCTAACTTAGAAAACTTGCTAGTTTATCTTCTTTGGCCCTGTTACCCAAAAGAGTGATATGGATATGTAATATCCCAAAGAAGCAGGCAGTAGAGATATGCTTCTGGCCCACAGGAGTGGTTACAATTATGGTCAAGACTTGGATTCCTGCAAGTCTCATCAAAGCTGAAACTGTCTCTGAAAAATTCAAATTTCATTGCAACTTGCTAGCCAGAAGAGCTCCAGCAAATTATTGATACAGCTGTAACTGGATGAGTCTCCCTGATCTCTAGGTATGAATTAAGTCATCATATCTTCTAGATCCCAAGAGGCCAGTCTGGGCAGCTGAATATGCTTGAAACTCCCCTGGAGGCTTGATGCGACACAGTACCTAGGATCAATTCCCTCGGGATGTTGACTGTTTGCCATGAGTTAAAGGCCATCTAAGTTCAACTTAAAAATTAATCTAAAATAGTATCCCTAACGATATAGCTCAGGATGATCAGGCACTGTCACTGGAACTGTTTATAAGGAGTCAGTGGAAGGTATGGACAGGAAGGAATCATCGAGCATCTTCTGACTGCTTAGTGAAAACTTTGCCCCATTGGTCTTAAAAGGAACTGCAATGAAGGAAATGATCCAATTAACAGAACACAGAGAAGCAAATATGGCAGCACTATGTTTCCTCCCCCAGCTAACCTTGGGAACTGGTGTATGAAGCACCAAGATCTGGATATTGGAGATGGCCCAAAACAGAGCAGCTGGGCACTGTGGGTAAACTTCAGGTGGGAGTCCATGTCTGGAGCTGAACACTACTCACCACTCAAGGAAGTGCCTCATCTTTCTCCCTCACATCCCAACCTGCAGCAATTATGTTTTCTGATCAAATATGATGCAAGTTACTTAAAAGTTGACAGTGGAGATTCCACATTTAGCTTGACAGAATATACAAGCAATGAAACTTTCTTGTATAAACTTGGCCTATGTGCAAAACAGGTATACAAGCAAAACAGGTATACAAGCAAATTCCTACACTATTTATGGTAGGTGTATACTAGGTATCCTGGGAGAGAATGTACTAAGGCAAGGTAATCCTTTTTATTAAGGTGATATTCTTAGAACTATTGATTTCATCAGCAAGTATGGCCAACATGATTGTTTTATTATGATCAGCATAATATTAAAATATGATAATAGAAACTATATAGCTAATACTAATAAGCACAATTCTATATTCTAATTTAATCCTTATAACAAATCCGTGAAAAACTATGACAGTAGTCCCCCCTTATCCACAGTTAATAAATGCTAAGGCCCCCAGTGGGTGCCTGAAATCTCACATAGGACTGAATCCTATGTATGCTGCTTTTTTCCCTATGTCTACCTACCTATAATAAAGTTTAATTTATGAATTAGGCAAAGTAAGAGATGAACAACAATAACTAATAATACAATCTAATAATTACAATATGCTTTAATAAAATTTATTTAAAACTTATGAATTGTTTATTTCTGCAATTTTCCATTTAATATTTTTCAGATTGTAGTTTACTATGGGTAACTAAAACCACAGAAAGTAAAACTGGATAAGGGGAGGACTATTGTTTACTATTATGTAATTATATTATTAAAACATACACTGTATATGCCATACAGTATTCAATATGCATGATATTTAATGTATAATCTTAAACTATTACTATCTATATTTAACAAATGAGGAAACTGAGTCACAAAGAGAATAACTATTTTGCTTGGGGTTTTCCAACTAATATGTTGAGAACTTGGATTGGAACCTAGGAAGTCTGTTTTCTGTTTCATTCCTCTGCCTCTTGTATGCATTAAGGGGTAGGGCTGCTGAATGGAAAGCTCAAACTGTCATTCACATGGTAGTCTAAATGAGTAGAGCCCCCCACAACTGTACAGATCACCAACAGGCCAGAAATAAGGAAACGATTCCTTCCGGCAGAGGTCTCTGGGGTCCCTGACTAGTCTCACATAATTTTGGGGGCTCTAATGTTCATTTAGAAGAGCATTCCCAAATTGGTGTTCCCTGAAACCAGTTTTCAAAAGGTGGAGGCCTCACCAAAAAAGGCCCAAATGAGTCAAATATTATTTGGGAAGAAGCAAGCTAAATGAATTTGAGTAGTTCTTTCGCTAGAAGACCTCTCAGATCTACTAATGTGTTGATGTTCACATGGATTGCATAAGGAGCATGTGGTTGTCATATTTCCAAATCATTTTTGACCGTTTATATTTCCCTGAAGTAGTGCTTTAGGGAATATTTTCTACTGTGGGAAATACTTGACTTGTAACTGGCCTGGCTGTGAGAATGCAGCCCTTGTTTCAGGAGGTGCCTGGTCTCCTATTGCAAAAGTCTCCCGTAGACACCTGTGGACAGGAATGAAGTATAAATGTGTTCACAGGGAACCAAGCCTAGAATTGGGTTCCTCCTGGTGCTGCTGTTTGCTGGCACCTCCAATGAGCTGATTCCCCTCCCACCCCCCAGGGGGTGGGGTGTCTTTCATTTCAAGATTGATGTGCAGGGCTGGGGGTGTAGCTCAGTGGTACAGCACTTGCCTCGCATCCAGGATCGATGATATACATTTCTTCCTCAATTAACATCCTGTTTTCTATACTAGTTTTCCCTTTCACTAAAACCTGGAATCTCCTTGAATCTTGAACTCACTCCCCAGTTGGATGCCAAGTAGTATTAACTGCCTATTTTATAACTTGACCTGACTTCTGGGAGCCTCCAGAGTCTTAAAATAGTCAACTAACCTCACTCCAAACAAAGTTGATTCCTTCAGTCCTCAAAATAAGTACCTTGGTTAACAGGAAACCAGTCACTGCTCTTTGGGATACCAGAAGTCACAGAGTAGACTGGACTGCTTAACTCCAGACATTTGGGACAACCCTCCAATAAATGCAGCCATTCCAGACTCCTCGAAGGAACCCTAGACTGGGAAGTCTCAGTGATACAGGGAATCCAAATGGTCCTGGCTCTGCCATCAGAAAGGCTCCCATTCTTGAGGTATCTGAAACCAAAATGTCCACTCTGTCCTTCCAATTAGAAATGATGCTTCATTTGGCTGCAATACTCTTCTAGATTCTGTACCCAAACCACAGTGATCTCGGGTGTGTGAGAAGGAAGGAAGGAGGTGGCCTTCATCTCGCTATTAATCCCTTGGCTTCCCATCTGGGGAAACCCTTTGTAGGTGACTTGAAGTAATCCAGTTCCTGGTCTCTTGGGGAGTGCTGATGAGTTAGTTGACTGCAGTTTTTATTTCTATGATGACATTATCTGGGCTCAAATCAACAAGGATCTCAGACTATTAGGTTTGAGACTTTTGATGACTGGGAGAAGAGAGAGGAAAATATTATAGTTTTTGGCTGGTCAAAGGGGAGAGAAACCTGGTGCTTTTAAAAAGGAAAAATAATCATTAAAATAATTTAAAATTATTAATCCACTAAGAATCAGAGCAGAGTCCAATGCTTGTCATTGAGTTAATAATAGTTGGCGATTCCTTTCAGACATAGCTTTTGTGAGGTCATTTTTTGAGGCTAGTGGTGAAAAGCTTCATAGCCACAGAGCAACATTTGGCAATAAATTAGTTCAGCTTGTTTCCACATGGCCCCCAAATCTTTATTTGTTCCATTGTGAAAAACAAACTTTCATTTTCTTGAAGCAGGGAAAAATAAATGATTTTTCTTCTCACATTTTGACAATTTAATTTTTTAGCATGCTCATACGTTAATCTTTAAGAAACACCAGTAACTACTCTTTTCCCTGTTTGGTTTTAGACCCTGTAAAGGGGGAAAAATGCATTTTTTGCTTTTAACAGAAAGAGCTTAATTTTCTCAAGGCAACAGCAATAAAGGTCCAAAGGAAATATATTGACTTAACACATTACTGAACACAGTTGGGTAAAAGTCCTTCCCTGGACTTCTGTAAGTATAAAGTGATCTTATGATATTGCTTGTCAGAGGAAAATGTGTGAAATATGTGACTAAATCCTGTTTTATTGTATGCCACTGATTAAAGGCAAGAACTGATCACTTTTAACTGTTGTATGAAACAAATGTGATACAAGTGATGTAGCCATATTCCAAAAACATTCAGTTAGAAAGGGATAAAATTCCCAGAGTTCTGGGAAATGTTACCTGGACTACTAAAGGTAGAAAAATATTCTAATTCCTCTGATTAACTAGCAGAGCACAGTGGTGGTTGCTGCTGGTTGTAAAAGTAATAACAGGAACAGCTAACATTTTGAGTTCTTATTATGGAATAGGCCATAATTTAATCCTGTGAGGTAGGTAATATTAACCTTCATTTTAAAGATGAGGAAATTGAGGCTTATAAGAGCTTATTTTATTAACTCTGAAAATAATAACTATGAAAATAACTTATTTATTAACTCTGAAAAAGTCAAACAGTTCTCTGATGCTGGAGACTCACCCCAAACCATTATGCTACAGTTTTACTAGGTGGACACTGTTAGAATACTGGCCCATCATGCACCAGTTAGATGGCTCTTTAACCTAAGTTTCAAATTTTGCTTCTGGAAATGGGGTGTTCCTACATTTAAATGAGATAATCCATGAACAGCACACCATAGTACCTGGCAAGAATAAATGTTCAAAAGATGTTAGCTGTTTTTAACATATAAAAATTATTAAAGAATTGATTTGAAGTTTTACTTTGTTTTCTTGGTGTGTGTGTGTGTGTGTTTCCCCATTTCTTATTGTTTTAGTATTACCTCTTGGGAATCTCTTGGATATGAAGGTGATCATAGTAATCATAACAATCACAGTGAGAGAGTTTTACAGTTCTCAAAGTGCTTTTATGTGAGTAATCCAATTTGATTTTCAAAACACTTTTATGTATTTGTCAGCAAACTGAGGCTTAGAGAAGTAATACTTATCTATATGTGGTTGGCCATATAGTAAAAAGCCGAAGTTGAATCCAGATTCAAATCCATTAGAGTGAATTTAATTAGATCCTTTAATTTGTTAAATTAATTTGTTGTTTCTAGTAATGTTTAGTTAATCTTGGATTTTTTTTTAAAGTACATAAGCAAATCATCTGTACATACTGATATTTCCATCTTTTCCTTTTCCATAGTTATGAGTTTTTCTTATTTTTCTCCTAATCCTTATAGGTAGCAGATAGTACAGTTAGTAAACAGACACTTACTTTGCCACTGTTGTACCTTTGTGGACGCTCCCTGGATTAGTCTCTCTATGTGCCCCCTTCATGTCCTTGGATGTGGCCTATGCCTGTCCTATTCAGTAGTCAGGACTGATTTAAATGTTGATATAAAAAATTCTCTCTGATCTTCAGAGAGATTACGTCTCTTAATTCTAACCTAGTGGTTCTCAATTTGGCATAATTGTGTCCTTTAGGGGCACTTAGTAATGTCCAGAGACACTTTTGATTGTGGTAAGTGGGATAGAGGGTGCTAGAGATATCTAGTAAGTAAAGGTCTGTAGGGTGATAAACACCCAGCAATGCAGTGAATATCCCCCTACAGCAAAGAATTAGGGAGCCTGAGATGTCAGTAGTGCTGAGATCCACAAACACTGTTCTAAACTAATGGCTCATGACATTATGATATACATTGTTTTCTATTTCTAAAAAACTTGTGTGTGTGTGTGTGTGTGTGTTTATTTTGGTAACCAGTATTGAACCCTGGAGTGCTTAACCACTGAGCCACATCCCCAGCCCTTATTTTTTATTTTGAGACAGGGTCTCACTACATTGCTTAGGACCTCACTAATTTGCTGAGGCTGCTTTAAACTTGTGATCCTCCTGCCTCAGCCTCCTGAGCTGCTGTGCCACACTACCTAGCTTTTATGTATTTTATTATGAATTGTATTTTATTATGAATTGTAAATTATTTAAGGGCAGGGATTCAGTCCTAATTATCATTTTACTAACAATATTCAAGACAGTTAGCAAATCTTCCACTATATCCATGTATATTATCTCATTAAGTCATATTAATTTAATCGGTAACTAACCACCCACTACGAAAGATAACAGGTGTTAGATAAAAGTATTCAATGTTTCCTTAAGACATTTGATAAATGACAATATCAACATAGGATCTGCTTTTTTAATTTATGAAACTTGGGCATTGGTCATTCTTACTTCTGATTGCCTATGACTTCCGCAAACGATTCCATAAACCACAACACATAAAAAAGAATATAGAAAAAATAATATGCTGCAAAAGATACAGTTCACATATGAATACATTTTAAAAAACATTTTAACCATGAAAAATTTGACAATGTTGACTAAAAACTCTACTAGCAGAATCAAACCAAGGAGGAAAAGAAAAAGTGAAAACACTTTCAAGACATCAGGCTCAAGGGAAACATGATCCGGGAGAACAAATGCTCAACATACCAACACTGGTGTCACATTTAGAGCTCACATTTTTCGAAAAATATGATCTCCCTGGAAGAGGGCAGGCATTGTTTTATTTCAAGTGCCTAAAGTATCTGTATTCATTATCATATGTCAGCAGCAATTCAAGCAGGATTTTGTCAAGGAATAAAATATGAAACTCTATAATTCTTCTCACCAATGATATTTCCAACAAAAGCAAGAAGACACAATGAATAAATGATAGCTTCGCAATGTAACAGAAATCTCTTTTATAGCCAGGAAGACTACTTTTATTTTATTTTCATTTTCTATTCATCATTCACTTTATTTATTTTTTCATTGACTTTAGACTTAGTTCTACCAGACCACTCCTTCCTCCATTACTCTCTTTGTTTTCTATTAACAACTGTATTTTCAAAATTTGGAAGAACAACCCTCTGTGTTACCTTTGCAAGGAGTTAAATACCATAGATAATTACTTGGTAATTAATTATCTTATTTTGTGTGGTTTTCACTTTTATACCATACAAATGCAACAATATAGAAAGCATATCCTTTGAAGTGGAATAGTCTATTAGGCAACACAGAAATTTTCATTGAATTTTATGTTCATAAAATTTTACAACATTAATAATAACAACAGTACAAAATGATAGCTATGACCAGTAGCATGAGCCACCGTCACAATGAAAATATGAGTATTTCAGGTGAGAAGGGACGGCAGTTCCAAGGCAGAATTACAGTCACATCTAAATGAGATCTGCAGCCATTTCATAATTTTCCCCTAGTTTTAAATCATACATTTTTATGGCTACTATTATTTATTTCCTGGTCAAGCAATGTTATAATTACATGAATTAAACAATTACTCACCCAGTAAATCTGAGGCTCTCAAATTTTCTTTCAGAAACATAACAGAAATAATGGCACTACCTATAAAGAAAATGGCCATTAGTGCTAGTTCTAATATAAAAACATATACTATGCAACTCCATTTGAAAGAAGTTAAAGCATATTATGCCTCATGCCTGACTAGCTCTGTCCTGAGTAGAGACACCCAGCAGACTTCCTTCTCCCTGATGAAGATACCTAAAGATGGGCCTGGTTTACAGGAGATCTAGGACAGTGTGGCTGGGACAATGCCTGGTATAAAAGGAGAGCTTGATAAAGCTTCTGAATGACTACATAAATGAATGGAAAGAAAGAAGGAAAGGGTGGGAAATATGTAATCATAATTCACAGAACCCTTGGTGTAGTTTCGTGCTCTATGGCTTTGACACATGCAGCTCTGTCCCCATTCTATGATCAAATCTATATTCAAGCATCACTACTGGAATCTCTCAGCAAAGTTGACCGCTCTACCATTATGCTGAGATGACCCCTACATCAAGTTTTTCATGATAACTAAGAGTTAGTTTCTAGTTTTTGCCTAAAAGTCCGTCAGTTCCTTTTGGTCTGAGATGTCTTATTCATTTAAGATCCTCAGTGTATAGCTGGTATCTAGCATATAGTAAGTTCAATAAGTGATCACTGCATGAAATGAAATAAGTGAGATCCCAGCCCTGAAACTGCTGACTCTTGTAATGTTTTGGACTTTTCTTGCCACAACCAGTGCTGCTGAACTTGCATCCCCATACCTGAGGCAGAGCCTGCTGCTGTGACCTCAGGGAGCAGGACCAAACTGAACCTCTCTGTGTTGTTCCTCATCTGGGGCTATTTCTTTATGAGTAAAAGCATTAAAGAACTTAGAATTGCAATAATAAAAAAAATACACAACATAATTTTTCTTTTAAATTTTTGCCCAAAATTACTAGCTAGGATTTTTTTTAAAAGCATATTAGAGGGGCTGGGGATGTGGCTCAAGCGGTAGCGCGCTCGCCTGGCATGCGTGTGGCCCGGGTTCGATCCTCAGCACCACATACAAAGATATTATGTCCGCCAATAACTAAAAAAAAAATAAATAAACATTAAAAATTCTCTCTCCCTCTCCTCTCTCTTAAAAAAAAAAGCATATTAGAATGAAAAAGAAAAAAGATCAATCACTTTATTCTTATGTTCAACTGAGTCAATACACTCTGGATTCTGTATTTTATTCATCTTTTGTGTTTTTACTAGTTATAAAAATATGCTTGATAAATACACTATGGAATGTCATTAAATACAGTATTTTAAAATTATTACATTATTTAAAATAATACATTATTTTAAAATTATCCATTCTTACTTACATAAGGGATAATCATTGGTTTATAAATTGTTTTACTCTTTAGGCTTTCTATCTCTTCCTACTTTGTTTGGGGCTATTTTATAACTCTTCAGGAGGCCTAAAAGGGTTGATCAGACTGTGAAAGGACATTTTACATGCAAAAGATATCTTAGCTATCCTCTGGGATTTTCGGTTTTGTTTTTTTTTCAGTAAAAATAGAGAAAAAAATCATAAAATAATATCATCTAGAGAAAATTACAGTTAATAATGTTGATGTTTTTATTTTTATCTAGTTGAGATTAAACTATAATACAGAATTTTCTGTTTTCTCAGTCATCATATTAGAAATAATTTGCCATGTCATTAAGAATTTTTCATAGACATAACTTTAATGTCTGAATAATAATCCATTCAATGGATGCTATAGCTAAATTTGAGTATGACTATGTCTGGCATTCTGGCAATTTATTTAAAACAAAATAACAGGGGCTGGGGATGTGGCTCAAGTGGTTCGATCCTCAGCACTACATACAAACAAAGATGTCGTGTCCACCGAAAAAAACTAAAAAATAAATCTTAAAAAAATTCTCTCTCTTTCTCTCTTTAAAAAAAATTAAAAAATAAAACAAAATAACAAATTTACACCAAGAAATCTTCATTTAAGATAAGCTGGCACCAAAAACCCCCAAATAATCCAATCAATAAATAGCCAAAAGAACTAAATAGGCACCTCACAGAAGAAATACAATGGGTCGATAAATATATGAAAAAATGTTCAACATCTCCAGCAATTGCAGAAATGCACTAAAAAGAAAAAAAATTAAAAAGATAAGCTGGGATACTCATATGCTTTTTTTCCATTTTTCCCCCTTAACCTAGTCTTTCTCATTTAAGTTGATCCTTGTTCTGATAAACTTTTCCAGGCAGGTTATTTATAGAAATGGAAGTTTGACTCAAAGTAAACTGAGCATGGGAAATGTTCATCAAGTGCGTGTCTAAAGCATTAGAGCAAGATTTTTGTAGATTAACTAATGTATGGATATGTAGCTAATTAAATGAAAAATTGAGTTTGGGACAGGTACAAAAAGCATATGAAAAGCTTCTATTTTAGGTTTGGAACAAAATGATTCAGGAATAATTGGGTCCAAAGAGGTAGTCTGTGTATTCACTCTCTGATCCACTCACCTAACAAACATTTATATTACAGCAGAACTGGAGCCCGGCATCCATACCTGCTTCTTCCCAGTCCAGAGCTCATGCTTTTTTTTTTTTTTTAATTTATTGGTATATAATAATTATACAGAATAGTGGGTTTCACTGTGGCATATTTGCACATGGTACTTTGATCTATTTCATTCCCCAGGACCTCCACTCCTCCCACCCACCCCCGCCCCTTTCCTTTACCCTAATGGCTCCCTCTATTTTCATGAGATTCTTTTCTCTCCAACTTCCACATATGAGAGAAAACATATGACCCTTGACTTTCAGAGTCTGACTCACTTTGCTTAACATAATGCAGAGCTCTTTCTAGTATACTGCATGCCATTTCTTCCCTTGAAGTCAGAAAAGACAGCTTTTCTTTTCCTTTTGTTGCTAAGCCACAGTTTCATAAACAATTTTACTTTCAGAAGGAAGAGGGAAAAATGTAACATGGGAAATAAATTCATTGCTTAAAGCACAAAGGACATGAATATAACAGAAAACTTGAAATATACTACATTCATTACACTGTATCAATTGCGATAAAATAATTATGTTTCATGAAATATAAATATACTCCTCTTTTTTTTCCAAATTTAAAAGTCTAATGTACTTATATACTGACTTAATGACATTTTTCTCTTTTTTAAGAGAACATGAGCTTTTAGATAAGAGAATAATATTTTATTTATATAGTAAAGTAACAAAAAGAAACATTCTACAAGGACACATTTACTTATAACTCATTTATATGCAAATCATGGTAAAAAAGGAGCTGTGCTGAGCAAAAAAAGTCAGTATCTGGGCAACAGTTAATAACATGGTTTCTAAGTAGAGGAGTAAATTTTTTAAATGAGAAAAAATTAAACTGAAGTACTCCCATACATCTTGGCAATCAGATACCTGTCCAATTCAACTTTCTTGATTAGTTGCTATAATAACTACTGCCTAATGAACAACTAGGAAGGTATATTAAAAAATGGAGCATTTCAATATTTCAATATTCAAAAATAGAGCATTACACAACCAATAGTTTAAAAAGCACTAAAATGGAACACATCTGCAAAATAACAGATGTGCAATAGGTGTGATTAAACTACAGTTATTATTGAGGTTTACTTCAGCATTCGGTTCTGTGTACCTTTTTGATTTTCGATTCAAGGTTTTTTTGGGCAGAGGCTCAAGAATGTTTTTCCATGTAGCCTTCAGAAATGTTATGGTTTTGCTAATAGGTGTGAGACAATGCAAGAAAGTTCAGAGGTGAAATGATTGGGTTATGAGAGCCTTATCAGTGCATTAATCCCCTGATAGGGATTAACTGGTGATGGCAGGCAGGTAGGGTGTGGCTGGAGAAGGTTGGTCATTAGGGGTGTTCTTTTGGGGTACATATTTTTTGAGCTGAACTTAGTTTCTCTCTGTTTCCTGTGCCATGTCCTGAGTTGCTTTCTTCTACCACACTCATCCACCATGATGTTCTGCTACACATTAGAGCAATGGATACAGCCATCTATGGACTGAGACCTCTGAAACTGTGAGCCTGAAAATAAACTTTTCATCCTCTAAAAGTGTTTGTGTCAGTTCTTTTGGTCACAGCAGTGAAAAAGCTGACGAAAACAAGAAGACATGAAATGCTCATTGGCCTTGGTGCTTAATCACAAAGTACCAAGATGGGTGTAATGAAAACCAGGAGGTGGGGCGGGGGCTGTAGCTCAGTGGTAGAGCGCTTGCCTAGCAGGTATAAGGCACTGGGTTCAATCCTCAGCACCACATAAAAATAAATAAATAAAATAAAGATATTGTGTCCATCTACAACTAAAAATATTTAAATAATAAAAAAAGAAAACTAGGAGAAAAATGCATATTCAATAATGTTGGAAGGTTAATAATATGTCCCTCCAGGTATATAGGCTATTTTCCCAGGCAAAACTCATTGCCTACAGTCAATAAACTGCTATTCTTGGCAAGTGAGAAATGTCTACAAAACTTGACACCCTTTCCCCCCAAGCTTCTAAAAAACTGATGGTGAACTCTGCTGTTGCAGTTGCCCCAAGAATCATCCTACCTTGAGGCCTATGTAAAAATTTTGTGAAAGGGGCTTAATTTGACCTGTCTTCCACTCCTTCTTATTTTATTTTCCTTAAGGAAATGCTCAGTTAGAAAAAATGAGTCTGATTCATGAAAATGCTATGAAGTGGAATGAGGACAGGAATGAACCAAAAAGACTTCCTTTCTTCCGTTACTCAAACTATCACTGTGGGTGAACAGCAGGGGGTCCCACTGAAGGATGCTGGAGCCAAGACACTGATGAGGAGGCAAGGCACTGATCTGAGAGGGCAGAACACCTGGCTCTAGTTTCGACTCTCAAGAATAAGCTATGCAACAGCTCACGGATTAACTTCTTATCTTCTGGGTTTTATTTCTTAAACAGGTGAGATAAAGCACATTTGTTTTGTGGCTTCCAATTACCCATGCTGTTTGAATATGTTATAAATAGCCAGTTATTTAAGAGAACATAGATCAAGCTGTGACCTTTGTGTTTTTCAAGCAACTTGGAGTATCTTATTGATAAGCAAGAGGCAGGTCTTCTGTTTTCCAAGATAGCCAGGTTCTGTGTAGCACCAAGTTATGAGGCACTGCCCTGTCCTTGCTAAGTGATGAATCAGGTGTACCCACACCAATAGGGGAAAAAACCCCAATGGATAATGAATGGTTAAGAATACAAATAGTTCACAAACAGGAGTAGACAAAGAGGAAAAAAAAGTCCAACTAAGTCCAATTTCACCAGTAATAACAGGCAAGATAAAGCCAGGTGCTATTTCACACACAATTGCAAGGCTGAGTGCTGACAAGGGCTCGGTACTTCTCCAACTGTTAGTGTCATTGTAAATTGATACAACCCTTCTAAAGAGTGATTGCACAATGCCTCTCAAGAGCATCAAACTATTCAAATTGTTTGACCTAGTAATTATGCATCTGGGAATCTGTCCTAAGGAACTATTCCAAAAAACAGAAAAGAGGTTCAAGCTTATCACTGCCAAATTATTCTTCCTAGTGGAAAACTGAGCAATCTAAATGCTCAGCAATAATGGATAGAATATTAAATAGTCAATAAACATTATGATGCAAAATTACATAGTGACATAAAAATGCTTACACTGTAATATTAAGAAAGAGGAAATTATGTCTACGCAATGATATATAAAAATGTATACATAATAATGGTGACTATATATTCTACTGAGAGTTTGGCATGGAATAATTAACTCCTTCTATCCTCCCTAGGAGAGAGGTATTGTTATATTCATTTTATAAATGAGAAAGCTGAGGCTCAGAGAGGTCACATAGTAACTCCAGGGCCAGGCACAGAGGCCATAATGCATTTTTTTTTAAAGGTGAAAGGTTATATACAATTATATTAGACACCAGAAATACATTTCAGTGACTGATTCAGTGATACATTTTAGTGTGGTGACTATACTTAATATGTATTATATATTTCAAATTGCTAAAATAGATTTTAAACCTTCTTGACAGATATGCTAATTGCTTTGATTTGGTCTTTCTATACTATACATTAAAACACCTATTTGTATCCTATCCTATTATATATATAATTATTATTTGTCAATCCAATTTTTTAAAAAATTAAATTCAAAAACTAAAATTAAAAATTAAAAAAATATCATGCCAAAATGCAAACAGTGGTTTTGTACAACATTGGGGGGGGGGGAGGAGTATGGATAAAAGATGGCACAAACACTATCCATAGGGAAAGGACATAATACATTATCTTCTAGTGTTTTCTCTGGTGCAAAACAGGACTTCTGTGGGGCAGTCTATTAATGTATTCACTTTGCCTTGAGGTTCTAATGCTTTATGTTTAGGAAGAATCTCATCAACAATTAAAATGGACTGACTTCTCTTGGTGAGCCATCTGTTCTCTTTTTGGCTATCAAATATCACTCTGATTAGCAATCAGAATGGAGAGTCACTCTGGTGGATATTCTGATTCAGATTTCTAAGAGAAAATAAAGGTCAAGCAAGTTTGGTGGCTTCAGGCAAACCAAGTTTCTATGTAGAGGGGCCAGGCCCAGGAGTAGGGATGTGCCCTGGCGCTGGGCTACTGAAGAATCAAACTCTACCTAAGAAACTAAACAGACACTTCACAAAAGAAGAAACACAATTGATCAACAAATATATGGGAAAATGTTCAACATTTCTAGCAATTACAGAAACACAAATCAAAACTACACTGAGATTTCATCTCACTCTAATCAAAATGGCAATTATCAAGAATAAAAGCAACAACAAATGTTGGTGAGGATACGGAGGAAAAGGAACACTCATACACTGCTGGTGGGACTGCAAATTGGTAAAACCATTATGGAAAGCAGTATGGAGATTCCTCAGAAAACTTGGAATGGAACCACCATTGACCCAGCTATCCCACTCCTCAGTTTATACTCAAAGGACTTAAAATCAACATACTACAGTGACACAGCCACATCAATGTTTATAGCAGTTCAACTCACTCACAATAGCTAAACTATGGAAACAACCTAGGTACCCTTCGACAGATGAATGGATAAAGAGAATATTATGCTGCCTTAAAGAAGAAGGAAATGATGGCATTTGCCTATAAATGGATGGAGTTGAAGAATATCATGCTAAGCAAAATAAGCCAATCCCAAAGAACCAAATGCCAAATGTTTTCTCTGATATGCGGATGCTAATTCACAATAAAGTGGTGGGGTCTAGGGAAGAACAGAGGTACTTTGGGTTAGACATAGGGGAGTGAAGGGAGGGGACGGGGTATGGGACTAGGGAGAATAGTAGAATGTACATATATGATTACATGACTGGTGTAACTCTACGACATGTACAACCAGAAGAATGAGAAGTTATACTCCATGTATGTATGATGTGTCAAAATGCATTCTGTCATGTATAACTAATTAGAACAACAACAAATAGAATCACCCCTGAATTTGCCCTTCATTTACCTCCTCTCTGACATCACTCAGTTTCTGAGGTTCCAAGACCAGCTGTTATTCTGGAAGTTATTTAGCTTAAAAGGGTCAAGAATAGATGCTTTAAATTCACAGTAGATCACAAGAGAGAGAAAAAACAAAAACTCTCTAGATTAATCTGGTGCATAGGAGTTCAGAAAGGTTGTACAAACTTGTTTTGGGGTTTCCACTGTCATTACTACTAATGGGGATTAGGAAATGAGAACTTAAGCATCAAATTTCACTTAGCAGAAAAACCCAAAGGCAAATTTTAACATGTTAGTTTAGAACTTTGTGTCTGTAAAATAATAGATAATGGGCATTTGCTTTTTCAATTTGTAACATTATGACACGCATTTTTTACTTAAATTCTTTCCCTCCCATGATTTTTAAAAATTTAATAGCACAGAAGAGAGTTATAAGAAGTATTTAAATGTCTGTGGCATGGTTATTTTAAAGTGATTTTGATTGCTTTTATTTATTTCTCTTAGCTTTTTGCCCCTTATTACCTTTTTTTTTTGGTGGTATATTGGGGATCAAACTCGGGGTCTTGTGCTTCTAAGGCAAGTGCTCTGCCATGCAGCTACATTCCCAGCACCTCTGTTACCACTTTTTAAAGACAAATCTAACCCAAAGTTAAAATATCCATTGATTACATTTTACTCAGATGTGATTATGAATATGATTCTTATCTGATTTCATGGGGAAGAAAAAAAACCTTTCAAAATGTAACAAACCAGATGCCTGCAGGGGCCAGTTAGGTAATCTCTAAAGAGGAAAAACAATGAGGATTGGTGGGATGTGGTGAAGAAGGTCAGTGGAGCCTTGGTGAACTAAACGATGGTGGCAAGTCCAGTGCCACCAAATCTGATTCTGTAAGACAAAAATCCAGGCTGTGTGACATGGTCTCATTTTTAAGCATGGGAAATTATATTCTTTAAAAGTATTGTTTGAGCTAAACAACACACAGCAGTGACCAGTTCTAGTTTAGAGGCCACCAGTGTGTGAACTCTGACCTAATCTGCAAATGAAAACTCTACCAACTTTTAGTGCTTAACCTCTGTGATCTTAGGAGAAACCAGGATATATGTTTATAATATAGGAAAGTAGAAGACAAAATAGTTTAAACAAATCAAAAAACCCTTTCTTTTATTAAAAAAAAATAACTATGACATGAAAAGAACATATTTACATAATAATGCTACAGACAGAACCTCACATGTAAATATCTGGCTTGTGGTTTCTGACCACTCATAATGGCAACTTTATTGTACTGCTAAAAGCAAACCACAAAAACACTTTCATGTCAGTCACAATCAAGCTTCAAGCACGTGGGCATACTGAGCGTGCTCACAGGCTCCACCAACTCTAACCATAGGAGGTACTGCTCTATAATTATCATTCCCCATTAATTGTAGAATTTTAGGGGGAAGAGTATGTCAATTACAATGTACTCCATGGATTCAGGATTTGGAGCTCTGAGGATGTGACAGTTTGAAAAATGTCTGCTTACGGAAAGAAAAGATGTCCTACCAACCACGTTGGCAGGAAGAGAAGAGTCAAGAAACTCACACTGATGAAAAAATGCTTTTGCCATTTACTGAAGATAATGAAGACATAACCATTATTAGGAGGCAATTTACATAAATACAGATGAGGAAATTTACCTGGACTAAGAACAATAATCCTTTCTTTTCTACATTTTTCTTGGCATGCACTAATGATTAAACTTGAAAAGACTCCAAAAAAGTAAAAATACCACCACTGACAAGATTAATATTGTATTATAAGTTTAATAGCACATTACTTCATCATTAGCAATTTCTCTAGAAATATTTTGTGGCATTCTCAAAAAATAAAGATGGGTGGAAAAGATGTTTCAAATAAAGTTTTAGGCTTCAGGAATGCTTTCTGCTGAGAGTGTATGAGCAGACATAAAATTAAAATGTCAGAGTTTTATTCCACAGTTTATGTAGGCTGGTTTTTGGACAAATGTGCTGAAGAGACAATTCAGCAAGCCATTTAGCAAAGGAATATTTTCTACATGTTTCAAGCATTAAAACCAACGTCCATGTGAACTGTCACTATCACAAACATCCAGGAGGTTTTGGAGATGCTGAGACTTGATCCAGGCTGGCACTAAGCTCCATGCTGTGAAGAACAGAGAATTTGTGGCATCTAGGTTTGTGTAATGCTACAGGTCACTTGCTCATTGGTCTGTTTGTGTTTCCTTTCATTTGTTTCTAATAAAAATCTTGGAGACCAAAGTTTTTGCTTGACATGACTTCTTTGGAATTCCAAAAGGCCTCACTAGGGTTTTCTGGCTACACTATGACCATTGTCTAATGGATTGCAGATACATTTCAGCTTAGGGCTTCAGAGAAGCACACAGAAATACATGAAACAGGGGCTGGGGAGGTGGCTCAAGCGGTAACGCACTCGCCTGGCGTGTGCGGGACGCTGGGTTCGATCCTCAGCACCACATAAAAATAAAATAAAGATGTGTGTCCACCGAAAACTAAAAAATAAATATTAAAAAATTTTCTCTCACTCTCTCTTAAAAAAAAAAAAGAAGAAAAAGAAATACATGAAATAGCATGTATTCTATATCCTGAATTTCAGCTGGGGCAACAGCTAGCATGTTAGGGAAAATTAGAGATGGGGAATCCTTGTTGATCACCGGTCTGTCTCACTATCATTCTCTCAGTGCAGTTCACACCCCAACCTTAATCCATATAAGCCCAGTAACAGGGTTTCTACTTCTCTTAGGAAGTTATTCTAGGGCCAAGGAGAATTAACTGCTATTAATTTCATCTTTCCATATAAAATCCCAAGGGTTTAATTTCATATAATTCATCCTAAATTCAATCTTCTTATTACTTTCTTCTATTAAGCTTGGCCATGTTAATAAGGTAACAAGTTTTTGTCTTTTAAAAAAATTTTTTTGGTAGTTGTAAATGGACAGAATGCCTTTATTTGTTTATTTTTTTCATGTGGTGCCCAGGATTGAACCCAGTGCCTCACACGTGCTAGGCAAGTGCTCTGCCACTGAGCTACAGGCCCAGCCCAATAAGATAACAAGTTTATGAGTCTCACAGAGCACCCGGCACAGTGGAGCTTCATTCAGAATTAGTTTCTTACCTTTAACTACTTCACCTAAAGTATTTCCAGAATTTAACTTTTTCAGTTCTGTCCCTCTGAGTATACTGATTTAAAGTAATTGAAAAATGTCATTGGTGCTTTCTGTCTTCCTTTTGTTCTCCCAGTCCCTGCAGCAGTCTTCCTCCGTCTCTATTTCTTTGCCACCCCTGGACAAGTTAATTTTATACTGAGTGACGTCTACCACGGAACTCCTTAATTCCATGGGCTTCAGTTTTTTGGGTTGTTGATAACTTCATTATTTTTAATTGTCTCTAAATGTTGAGGCAGAACGCAGATCACAGTCATGGGGGATAAACAGAAAAGAGACAACATTAAATGTAAGGCCACGCTTTGCAGAGGCACACATAATCCAACTCAACACGCAAGGGACAGGCTTAGAAACCTCTAAGTACTCACAAGTGTGAATATTCATGAGTGCCTTGCAACGAACAACTTGTTTAACCACCGGGTTTCATCAGGAATTGAAATCTTTTAAGCAAGTGTTTTGCTCTTTCAGCACCTTAGAACAGAACATCCAATACCTGTTTTATCAAAATTCAAATTCTACAGGCTGTATTGTGTGATTTCTGCACTGTGAGAGCAGACGTCAAGCAATGAGGTACAACCTCCTGTCTCCTGCATCTCCGCTGAATGGTGAGGACAGACACTGCTGTGAGCATGAGAGCCCTGCTGGAAGGAAGCATAGCTCAAGGCCACTGTGTCACCTTGCAGGCTGTGCAGGTGAGGTGTGCAGGGGCTCTGCATTCCAGGAGTCACCACCTGCCTCCCAGAGCTTGTCAACTCACGTATTTCTAAGGACAGTTTTCTGATAGGTGGCACCAGAGTGTCCTGCTTTAATAAAATCAATGTATTACAATAATTTGTAGGCAGAAATAAAGTTGTCATGAGAAAGGGCTGTCTTTTTCTAATTCGAAAAATGGCATCACATAAATGAGAGAAGGTCCCGTGTAGGGTGGGAAGAGTGCAGAAAATTCGGCTGCTTAACACAGTTCAGATGCCAGGGAAGGGCTCCTGAGGAAGGGGGGTTACCTGAGACAGGAAGGATTGGCCATCTAAAATTGAATTACAGAATATCCAACTTATTTCCTTTCAGTGGATTTCTGGTGTAACAGAGAGTTTCCCAGAAAATACATTCTCAAATCACAGTTGGACCAGAAAGAAATCCGCCCTTCAGCCTCGAGTTCATTTGCATGTGAATAAATGTGTTCTGAAGCCAGAGTGAGAAGATGGCACTGCTGCACACAGCTGGACGGCCATGCAAACGGCAGACCTGTTTCTTCAAATGTGTCTCATTTGGGTTCTTTATTTGGAAATGCTGATATTTTTCCAACATGTTTCTGAATAGACAATGTGGAAGAATTGAAAGGTGATTAAACTGAACAAATGAGTTCAGAGGACCCTACTTTTCTGCTCCCTACCAAGGAACCATTGCAAGGATATGAACAATAAAAAAGCATTTCCTGAACTGGTTCATCCATTTTAGAGGCTGTAATCATTATTATTTGCGGTGGGGGGGGGGCATGGGAATAAACTCCATTATAAAGAACAGTGTACTCTATGTAATAATAACAATGATAAATCACAATGACAACAGCTAGTGTTGTCATGTCAAATACTTTTCTTAAGTGGTTGTGTTTACTAAATTTTTCTGAACAACCACAGACACAGAAATTATTTTCACTCCCATTTTACAGATCAGTGAGGTATACATTTGTTAAAACAACTTGCATGAAGTGATAGAGATTGCCAGAGCAGGACTAAGACCTGGACCCGAGCACATAGTCCCCAAAGCTTGTGCTCCTGCATTCCACTGCCTGGCTTATTGAGGCAATAACCTACACTCTAGATGAAAATGGAAACCATTGAGGTTTCTTAATGAAAACACAGAAACAAACCAACATCTAGAATTAACCATACTGCCAGTATAGCTAGCATTTTCATCAGAAAAAGCTATTATTCATTAAGAAAAATCTTTAGCAAGAAAAGTAAAGTGATAACATGAAGATAGGAAGGCTCCAAAGACTCCTTTCAAAAATGTGGAGCCGGGCCTGGGCACTCAGACCCACCTACGTGCTAAGATTATTCCCTACTGTATAATCTCCAGTGCTCGGCACTGGCAGGTTATCTAGGCTGAGCCTCTAGCATGATGTAACTACTTGTGATCATTGCTGAGAGGTTTTCTGCAAAAATTGTGGTCCCTTGAGATGCTCCACATAAAAGTATTTGGGGTTAATAGGTTTTGGAGACTTGGTTCATTGCATCTACCTCTGAAGGATTCACAGTGCCAGGGTCCTATTCCAAGGCCCTGAGATGCCCTTATATTAATGAACTGTATAATTTTCTAAATCCCAAACTGCAGAAACTTGTTTGACTATAGAATTCTTCGTTTCTTAGAAGACCTATGAAACTGCCTATAAAACTAATGTTTGAGAAAAGCTACCTGAGGGTGAACATGTCAGTGAGGAACAGAAGGGACACTGAGCAAGAAAGGGAGGATAGAAAGGATGATGGCTCAAGTCAGAAAAATGTGGGAAAAAGCAAACTAAAATCCCCACAATACCAGTCCTTATGTTATATATCATATATATCATGTATAACATGTATATCATATATATAATATATATTTTAATATATATTATATATATATGTATATATATATATATATATATATATATATATATATATATATATATTTGTTTTTCATCTGTTGATGTATACAGAAAAAGAAGCAGGAATGTGATTATGTAAGACAAAATAGCAGATCTGACATTTTAGCCATCTTACATGTATAAGACAGATGCATATATTTACCCACACACTATCTCCTTACTTCTAGGGGAAAAAAAAAAGGAACACAGTATGTTGGCATTGGTGTGAACCAGAACATCTATGGCAAGAGTGAAAATTGGAAGAAAGCACCTTTCACTTCAACTTAAGGTCTAAACGTTTTAAAGTATCTGAATTTTAACTGTCTTTTTTTTTTAAATAAAGCAAAAGACAGAAGAAAGATCAGAAAAGAATATATAATTCCCCATGCAAAATTGCAATATATTATCTTCTTTTTTTAAATTCAAAGTAATGGAGGCAGGGTTCTAGCATAGAAGAGTGGACACTATTCATTCTGCTTATCTATAGACTCAGCCCTTTCTTTTAAAAAGGCTTTCCCTTTTGTTTTGAATTCTAAAGTTTCTAGAATCTTTATAAAGGGTATTAAGGGGGTGTTCTAGAGCAATCCTCTATCACCAGGGGTCTCTTACCATCCATGGCACCTCACAATAACCTCAAATTCAGCTGTGGAGTGCAGTGCAAATACTATTTATGAACATTTATCACTGTTTGCAAAGATTGTCAAGGAGGAATGATTTGTGTTTGAAGTTATCAATTTATATCTTTAAAACATTTAAAATGGTCAGAGAGAAGGGTAACTAAAAATGTCCTGAAGTTGAAACTTTTATCAGGGTTAAGAGCACACAAGGAAAAACAACCTGCAGCATTAAGAAAACCCATGTATCAAGGCAGTGGGCTCCAAGTGTGAAGGTTGGCGAACTGGCCCTGCAGGGGACTCTTGAGAACAAGATGTTTTCTGAGTGGAAGGTTGGAAAACTTAAGATGCTTATTATTAATGAGAACTTTGAGCAAGTTAGGGAAGAATGGGCAGATTCATAGTGTAACTGAAGGACTTCGAGGGGTATTACTGCTGACCCTCCAAATTCTCATTTAAACCCCACCCATGCAAAACAAAAACAAAAACAAAAAAACCAGTTAACCCAAACTAGAAGACATGAGATAAATGGAGAATTTCAATTACAATGTGGTGCACAAAACTCACTTGACCCAGGTGTCTTTCTGATATGCCCAGACACTTTTTCTTCAACTATTTCATGAAAACTGAACATAAAACAGAGTAAGAAACAAAACAAAGATCAGCACTAAATGCACAATCTAAAGAATAATACAACATTTTCAGAACAACTGGAAAGATGCCAAGTTGACAATCTAACAGGATGTTTTATCTGTTATTTCTTAGATTTTGAGAAGAAAAATAATCTAGAATGCCCATGAATGTGTCATATGCAGTAAATAGAAGATAAGACACAAGCAATTTGCTCATTTCATTGAGAGTTGAAAATGGTAAGTAACTACATACATTTTTGTCTCTAGGGTAGTATTAGTATGGGGATTTTAACTAAATTTCTAGAAGGTGAAACAAGTGTTCCTTGTAAAATATTCTATCATACACCATGGAAGTATTTTAAAATATTTTAGAAGATTAATATGGGAAGCCACTTTCAAAATAAAGTGAAATTCTCTTTGGATATGCATTATTTCAGTTTAAGCTATGATTTCTTTAGGGATATCATATTTTAAGAGATATATTAAAATTAGGATATATGAGATATGATATGCTTGCTCTAGTTGTTCACAATGACTGTCAACTTGTTTCTGTTTCTATGAAGGGTCTAAATTCACAGAAATTTAAAAACATGCTGTTTCCATGGCAACAGATAAAGAGTAAAACCAAAAAGATTTTATTGATTTTAACAGGACTTAGAGAATTTGTTCTCTTTTTTTGCAGTGATTTTTGCTCTTTTTTTTTTTTAAAGTCTTCAGCAACATCTCATTATACTCTTTTCTAAATGTATTTAATAAATCTTGAAGGTAGAGAATTGTGACAATGCTATAAAATTGTACATTTTATGGTAATTGAATCAGCAATATTTAATTTTTAGTGTCAAAGAGATGTTAAACTATGGAGTTAAGATCGAACAACAAAAACTCTAAATGTAAGTTTAACGTCTGAATAAAGTAAAGCTGCATTATAAATGCTTTTAGATAATCCATTAATGATTTAAAAAATCCATTATTGATTAAAAGCATTGTATAACATTTTCAATTACTACTATTAACTTATAAGATGCAGACATTGAGGATTAGGCTTTTAAATGTAAATGGGACAGCTATAAAACACAAGTTTCTTCACGGTTAATATATCAGCTTGAGAGGGTAACTGCAATTTGAAGCATAATTCCATGTTAACACACTAAGAAAACAGTGAGTAGATTTTCTTCTTCTGTGCTTCCCCCCGCCAATTATCCCAATATCTTAACATTTCTATTTGTCGAAATATAGAAAAATGGCCCACCTGCAACAGACATACAGCCTAATGGTGCGATCAGAGTAATGGGAGCAAGTCCGTAGGCGGCAAAGTTCCCTGTCTCCCCGACAGCCATCAGGAAGATTCCGCCCCACCAAAGCACGCTCTTGAAGTATGGCCTTGGGTGTTCTTGTTGTGCCAGCTGAAGATGAGAATATTTCTGGAAATAAATCAGAATGCAAATAAAAAAACACTTCCATCCAAGTAAAACTTGCTTTGAAATTTTGGGTCCCCTAAATTTACATTATGGCATTTAAACTTATTTGCAGATTATAGAGCAATTATGATTCCTTCTTTGTCCCAAACATATTAGCAGCAGGAGCAACTCATATTCATATAGTATTTTATAGTTTCAAGGGAGTTTTAACATATGTACATTGCTTTATTTTCATAACAACTGTGTAAAATATGTATCATTATTACTATTTTAAAAAAATGAAAGGTATGTTAAGATGTCAAGAGATCTTCTAGAACAGTACACCAAAAACATTTTTTTAGAATGTTAAGTAACTCCAGATGCCAAAATAAATGTTACTAAAATAAAGATAAATTAGTAAAGGGAAACTTTTTTAAGGAAAAATCAGATTTATGGGTCAAAGTACCTATCACAATTAACATAGCAGGGCAGAACGCTTTAGCAGCTGGGAATTGTGAAGGGATATAATCTGACCCTTATTTATGTCTGATTTAATATTTCTTTGTATTTAAAAAATATATAAAAGGCTATGGATATAACTCAGTAGTAGAATGCTTGCTTAGCATGCTCAAGGCCCTGGGTTGATCCCCTGTACTGCAAAAACAAAACTAAACCAAATATAAATTCATGAAAAATGGGCATTAAATAAAGACATTTCCCTAATGATTTTATGATAACTAAGATGCTTTCTTATGAGAATTGTGTATAATTCTAGATTACTTAAAATTTTCAAAAACCAAAATAATGAAAGTATTAGAAGAAAATACAAAACATTAACAACAAAAAAATCTTGGCATAATAGGAACACCTTTGTAAGTGTGACACAAAAATCTATAAGCCAGAAAAGCAAATATTTTACTGTATTAAAAAAAAAAAAAACTTCTCTCCAGTTAAGTAGAGAAAAGGAAACAGGGGAAGGGCAGAGGGGAGGCCAAGGAAAGGTTCTAGGACTGAAATTGGTCAAATTGTATTACGTGCATGTATGAATGTGCCACAACGAAACCCACTATTCTATACAATTATGAACCAATTAAAAAAAATTTAAAAAGGCAAAAAATAAACTTCTGTATAGAAAAATACTATGAACAAATTTAAAGCACAAACAATAGAACACAGTGGGAGAAAACCTTTGCAACACATAGGTGATAAAGGTTTAATATCATTAATACAAATAGAATTCCAACAAGTAAATGGAACTCCCCCACACCCCCAGGGAATCCAAGAGACGATATATGAAGGATATGAAACAGTAATTTATAGAAGTAAAATTACAACTGAGAAAAGATCTTAATCTCATGAATAAAGAAAGAAATGCAAATAATTTGAAACAATAAAATACCATTTTCATCTATCAGATATCATTCCCTGCCCTCACCACATAACTAATGATATGTGGTATTGAGAATATGGGGAATGGTCACAGCCAAACTGCTGTATGAGCATAATATGGTACAATCCACACAGAAATCAATTTGCATGGTCCTAGCAATATTTAAAATGAAAACACTCTTTGACCTACAGAACAGTCACGTAAGTATAGAAGGAACATGTATCTTTATATTAATAGGTACTCATTTTATCATTATTTATAACAGCAAAAGCCAATTTGTGTGTCCTGTAGTGTGTTCTTAAATAAGAGATGGTTATATACATTTTGGAATACCCACTCAAATATATGTATGTACGCTGTTTACGCATAGAAACTGATTTGGAAAAAACACATAATCAATAGTGGTTACTTCTGAGCAATTTTTCTTTTATATGCTTTGAATTCTTCTCCTTCTCCTCCTCCTCCTCCTTTTTTTTTTTTTTTTAATAAGTGTCATAGTTCAAGTCTGGAATGTCCCCCAAAGGCCCAGATATGAAAGGCTTGACTGCCAGTTTATGGTGCTGTTAGGAGGTGGTTTTTAAGACAGGGCCTACCATAGGAAGTTAGGTTATGAGGGTGTGCCACTGAAGGGGATGGGACCTTGGCCCCTTTCTCTCCTCCTCTGTCTGCTTCCTCACTACCATATGGTGAACAGGCCTCCTCCAGGCGCTCCCACCATGATGTACTATGCTGCCACAAGCCCAAAGCAACAGATCCAAATGACAAGGATAAAATCTCTGAAACCATGAGCCAAAATAAACCTTTCTTTTATTAGTTGATTTTCTCAAAGTGATGAAAATCTGATTAACACAATAGGGAAAATGATTTATTTTTGTATTTTTTTTTAGTAACAAATACATATCTTAGTAATTATTGATAGTTTAGTAGGCTATTTTCTAGCAAGAGTTTGTATAAAATTATATAATATTCTGGGAGATATTTCAATGTTCAGGTTTATTTGATTCAAAATTTTTAGAAACTGTGATTCTGTTTCAAACTAATTAAGACAAAATTTTTTATTTCATTCATGACTTGGTTCAAAATTAATATTTCATTCAGTTTTTAGTTCAACAAATCAGCAATTCTTCTAGGATTTTAATTCATCTTTTAGAGGAAGTTCCTATTTTATACACTGTATTCTTTCTTAGAACTTTATTTCACACAGACATATTTAACAGTATTTTAAACAAAGAAAGAAAACCCTGTACCCCTAAAACTGATTCTAAAAAAACATTTGTATTTCATCTGGGGATAAGGCCAATGAAAGAAATCAAGATACCAAAAAATCAAATCAGGTAATTCATCCATTAGACATGAATGGATGGCATATATTATAATGGATGGCATACATACAGTCCACAATACTACTAGGGGCCCTCAAAAATATTTAAGTTCTTTTAAAATCAGAAAAGGAAAAAATATGTTAGTGCAATCCAGCCTGAACTAAATTTGTGTTTATACCAATGAGTTTGAAAAATACAATTTTTTCCCTATTGTGTTTTAAGGAAGAAAGAGCCATAAAGGCTAAAGTGACTAAGTCTTATCAAAGTCACAAAATGTTCCCGGATCAAACTACAGAGTTAGAAAAATAAGTTGTTTTTTTTTTCTTACCTGAATATTTAGGGAAATGCTGATTACCAAGTTTCCTAAAATAGCCAGCAAAACTCCAAAAAGGTGAACCTGTAAAAGAAAATATTTTCTTTAAATGATACTTTAAATAGTACTTGTAAAATATTTACTAAAAAAAAGAGACAAATTTAAGTTGATGTATTCATTCATTTATTCACTCACTCATTCATTCATTCATTTGAGCTTCACTTAGCATCCATTTGCCAGGGTAGGTTTGGAATGTGGATATGGTTAATCAGGATTAGTTTTTCACTTTAATCAAATACTATTTTTGAGAAATAATTTGGTCCTTCTCTGAATTCTACAGGTATTTATTTGCCTCACTCACTAAAATAAAGAAAAGAGTTCTCAGTTCCAACTTTCTCCCACTGATACTTCTTTCTGATGCTTTTGGTCCATTTTCTATTCTCTTTAATATATTCTAAAGGACTGTGGGATGAAAGAAAGATCATAGGACTTGTAATTAAAGGAAAATCTAAGATACAGATCTGCTATTTTCTATATGGGTGACCTTGAACAAGTTATTTCACTCAGTGAAAAGGGGATGTTGGATGTTTCCAGAATACCCTTTATCTCTGAAGTTCTAGGAGCTCCACTAGAGAGACACTGCATTTTCCCACACTCCCCCGGTCAATGTCTCTTTGTAGTTGACTGCATAAAATACAAAACTACTATTTAGCTCCCATAATCAGCCCTCTTCCTGACCATCCAACTGTTTATGGCATAGTTGACTTGCCTCTCCTGCCCCAGGTATCTGTCACAGGCCACTCTCGGGTCACATGGGACACTTCATGCCACTCCATTCACCTGGGTGGTGTAGTTCCCTTCCTCTGCCCACTCCATTTGGACTTTACCCTCCTGGCCTGCCATCTTGAGACCTTCTTAGACCACCTAACTCATCTTTACTTTCTTAGACTGTACATGGCAAATACCCTTGCTTCTTTGATATTGTCATGAGTGTCATTAGGCTCTATAAAGAGAAGGCAAATTCTCTGAAGGAGAAGAACCAATTCTTATGCTTCTGTTGAGTCTTTTACATCACCAACTACACAAATAAGAAGTTCAATAAATACTAACTTCAAGCTAGTATTATATAATGGTTTAAATAAGAACTATGAGATTACAAAATTAAGTTCTTACACATTGCCCAAGATGTTTATCATAGATAGCTCATGAATTATTTGATGACTTCAAAAGATGGATTTGCTGCTCCCATCTCAGTACACAGGTAGAATATCTTCTGTAAGCATAAATTAGCAATGATACAAGGGACCTTTCCTTCTTTTATTCTATAGCATGTAACTTCTACAGGCTTCAAACCCCAAGGAGCTATTTGAATTTCAAATGAACATTACAACCACAAGAAATCCTTTGCAGAATGCAAAATGTCTTTGAAGTCTCAGAGCTCTATTATACAAGCTGAAATGAAACTCAGCATTTAAAAACACTGAAGCAAAAAAAGTTGAAAACTCATTTTATAGTTGATATATAATATCCACGGTCTTTAATCAGTTAAGAATTTTCTTTTCCTAATAAAGGCACTTGGCAATAATTTTGATCACTACTCCTCATGGGGAACAATTGTATCACAATACAATGTACTATTTCCATGCTTTCTATTTACAATCTAATGCATTTGGCAGCAATCAGGAAAATAAAAATTCAAAAGAAATTTGACATCGAATGGATAATTATGAAAATCTTCCATAATTGTAAAAGTAAATTGCTGAATAGAAATACTTGACTTCAAAATTCTTTAAATCATTCTCTGAACAGTTCCAATGACATCCGGCTGGGTGTTTAAAAATTAGTGGCAAGATTTGGCAATGATTTCCTGATATGATATGGAAGAAAAAAATAGGTAAGTTGGACATCATCAAGATCAAAAACTTGTGAATCAAAGGAGACTATCAACAGAGTGAAAAGGCAACCAATGGAACTGGAGAAAGTACCTGCAGATCATAGAAAGCAGTAAGGACTAATATCCAGAATATAGTACATACACAACACATACAACTCAACAACAACAACAAAAATCAACAACCTTATTTTAAAACAGGCAAAGGACACGAATTGATATTTCAGCAAGGAGGACATAAATGGCCAAAAAAGCACATGAAATGATGCTCAACATCAGTAATCGTTACAGAGCTGCAAATCAAAGCCTATAATGACCATACCAAGTAAGATGACAATAATCAAAGACCAGATAATAACAAGTCTCAGCAAGGAGTAGATAAATCGGAACCCTCATACACTACTAGTGGGAATGTAAAGCAATGCAACTTGGGAAACCAGTCTGGCAGTTCCTCAAAAAGTAATCATGGAATTTTCATTTGATCCAGCAATTCCACGCCTGGCTATATATCCAAGAGAAATGAAAACATATGTAAATGCAAAAACTTGTACAGAAATGTCCATAGTAGTAGTGTTACTCAAAATAGCCAAAAGTGGGAATGATCTAAATGTTTGTTAAGTGATAAGTGAATAAACACAATGTGGTACGGTCATACTATAAAATCTTACTAGGGAATAGGAAAGACAGTAGAATGAGTCGGACATAACTTTCATATTCATATATGAACACACAACTAGTGAAACTCCACAAGAATGGGATCCCAAATAGATTAAGTTATACTCCATGTATGTATAATATGTCAAAATACAGTCTAATGTCATATATGTCTAAAAAGAACAAATTAAAAAATTACATCAAAATAAATCTTATTTAGCCATCAAAAGGAATGAAGTACTGATACATGCTATAAAATGGATGAAACTTGAAAAGTCTGTGCTATGTCAAAGAATCCAGTTACAAAAGTTCACATATTAGAGGATACTATTTATACGAAATTTCCAGAACAGGCAAATTTATAAAGACGGAAAGTACATTAATGGCTTGTTTAAGGTGGGTAAGGATGAGAGACGACATAAAGGTGGGGTTTCCTTGTAAGGAAATAAACTGTTCTAAAGTTCCTTGTGATTACAGCTGCATAATTCTATGAATATGCTAAAACCCAACAAATTGTCCACTTTAAATGAGTGAATTGTATGATGTGTGAATCATATTTAAATAAAGTTGGTATGTAAAATAAAGTTATGCATATAAGTTATATATAAAACTATATTTTTGCTCAAGGAAATAAAAATGCTACAAATGTAGTTGTGTTTATTCCAGTCTCTTCACTTGCCATGAGAAAAATAACATTTTTCTGTAGTTGATATACATATATTTCTTTCATTCCCAGATTTTTACTACATTTATTTTGTTTACTCATTTTTTTTCACTCCTTTATTTGAACTCTTAACTCATTAGCTTCTCTTTTTCTTCTTATTTAATAATATGTTCAAGTATAGTTATACTTTTTCTTTGAATACATCTTCTGTTTTAGCTGCATGCCTAGTTTTGGCATGTACAATGATTATCATTCAGTTCTAAATATTTTATGGCTTTTATCTGGGATTTATTTATTCAGAGGGTGTTTTTTAAAATTCTAAATGAATGAGGTGTTGGTTATCACATTTTTACTAGTGTCTAATTTTATAGCATTGTGGTTAGAAAACATGCTGCATTTAAATCAGCATTTACTTTATGATTTAGTACATAGTATAAAGTAAAATTCAATTTGTAATGTAGTAATGTGTGGTCATGTTTTGTAAGTGCCCAAGGTATGCTTAAAAAGCAAAGCATTTAATTGTTAAAATTACAGATGTTCTACCTGCGTTTTCTATATCTATTCTACTTCTATCAATCAAATCTTCAATATTCTTACTAAACTTTGGACTGCTTTTGTCTCTCAATTGCCAAGGGACTATCAATATATTTTCATTTATGTCTACTATTTGTGTGTGTGTGTGTGTGTGTGTGTGTGTGTATAGTTATCTTGTTTATTCTTTTTTTTTTTTTTTTTGGTACCAGGGATTGAACCCAGGGTATCTTGCTTATTCTTTGCAAGAGAGTTCTCCTTTCTTCTTTCCTACATTCTCTCAGAATTAGTTGGGTTCTCTTTATTCTCTTTTCTCCCTACTCTTCTGTTAAGAAAATTATAAATCTCATGTCCACTTTTTTAATAATTATATTAACTTTAAAACTTTTTTTATTATGGATTCAAAGTAGGTTGCAATGAATTGTACAAGTAGGTCACATACATCCTTCTGGCCACACTCACCACGTGAACAAATTATACAACTAGAGTGAATATCAAAACCAACAAATTCATCTTTCCTTGGTCATACACACACTAAAGTCTGTGTATGTGTGAGCGTGTAACCATCACCATCAAGATACTCATTTGTACCATCACCCTAAGACTTCCTGATGTAACCCCTTTAGAGATACACTATCCTCTCTTCCACCCCATTCCTAATCCACAGCAACCACTAATCTGTTCCCCATCTGTATATAATTTCACACATTATAGAAGTAGAATCATGAAGTATGTATACTTTTGAAGTTAACTTTTTTTCCCACTCAGCAAAATTTCCTTCAGGTTCATCCAAGGTTGCTGTACCAATAGTTCATTCAATTCTAATTGCTGAGTAGTATTCCATGGTATGGATACATCACAGTTTGTTTAACCATTCAGTCATTGAATGGCATTTGAGTAATTTCCAGTTTGGGGCTGTTACGAATAAAGCTGCTATAAGCATTCATGTACAAATTCTTCCTGAAAATAAGTTTTCATTTCTCTGGGATAAATGCCCAAGAATGTAATTGCTGGGTTGTGTGGTAAGTCCATTTTTAGTTCTGAAAGGAACTGCAAGACTGTTTTATAATTTTACATTCCCATCAGTGATGTATGAGAGATCCAGTTTCTCCACAAATTTATCATGCATTCTTGACATAAATTCTATAATCAATATTCCCATCCTCCTGAGCACTATAAAAACTTCCATTTGCATTGACTACTATCTGTTCTCTCCTCCCTTAGATGTTGTTGACTGGTGTATTAGCATACTGACTAGATCTGCCTTGTCTCAATATTCTCAAAATAGTCATTGTTATTATTTTTTAAATAAAATTTTATGTTTAGAGCAGTTTTAGGTTCATAGTAAAATTAAGCAGAAGGCATGGAGATTTCCCATAGACCTCCTGCCCCACCTCCCAAGCACAGCTTCTCCTATTTTCAACACTGTCCCATCTCAAGAATGATACATTTATTACATTTCATGAATCTCATCATCACAGCACCTCATCATTACACAAAGTCCTTAGTTTATGTTAGGTTTCAGTCTTGGGCATTACATTCTGCTGGGTTTTGCCAAAGGTATAAAGACATGTATCCACTATTATAGAATTAAACAGGGTAGTTTGCCTGCCCTGAGAATCTCCTTTGTTGAGCTATTCATCCCTCCCTTACCCCAACCCCACTTTTCTAGGATGTCATATAGTTGGAATCATACAATATGTAGCCATTTCAGATTGGCTTCTTTCTCTTAGTAATATGCACATAAGGTTCCTCCATGTCTTTTCATGGCCTTGGAAGATCTTTTTTTGGATCCAGAAGACAGAATGAACTTCCATCTTCTGGATGCATTTAACAACTCACCTACTTATGGACGTCTTGGTTGCCTCCAAGTTTTGGACAATTATGAATAAAGCTGCTATTAACATCCACAAGCAGGTTTTTGTGTAGACCTAAGTTTTTGATTGCTTTGAGTAGACAGCAAAGAGTATGACTGCTGGACTGTATGGTCAAAGTATGTTCAGTTTTATAAGAAAATGCCAAACTATCTTTGAAAATGGTTATGCCAGTTTTCAGTCCCACTAGCAATGAATGCAAGTTCCTGTCATTGTTACTATTTTTAAATACAATACTTGTCTCATTTACCCATGTTTACCCATTTCTTTTCTCATCACTGCACACCCTTTTAAAGTCTACATTTCAATTATTTTTAGAATATTTGCCGAGTTGTGCAGCCACCCCACTATCTAATTTCAGATATGTTCATCACCCTAAAAAGAAACTCATCTATTAGTAGTCACTTTCCATTCCCTCCTCCCTGAAGTCCCTGGCCACCAATTCTGCTGTTAGTATAACTTTGAACATTTTCACGTAAATGGATAAGACAGTACATTGCTTTTTAATGTTTGGTTCCTTTCACTTGGTATAATGTTTTCAAAGCTCATCAAGCTGTAGCATGTATCAACATTTAACACACAATAGCATGTACTATTTTTTTTAAAGCTATGTAATATTCCATTTTATGGACATATCACATTTTATTTATCCATTTGTCAGCTGGTAGTTACATCGGTTGTTTCAACATTTCGGATATTATTTTCTTGTATCTTACTTTTTTTCTGGGTTCAATGTTCTTCCTGAAGAAACTTTAGCAGCTCTTTCAATGAAATTCTTTGAAGTCCAAATTCTGTCACTTAGGAAAGATCTTCATGTTATCTTTCCTTTCAAGTACAGAAAGTACAGGCTGACAGTTATTTCATTCAACATTTTGACAATATCATCCTATTGTCTTCTGGCATTGGTTGAGAAGTTAAAGTAGTTAGTCTAACTGTTGCTCTGTCATTTTTCTCAGGATGCTAATATCTTTCTCTCTCTTTCTCTCTCTCTCTCTTTTTTACCACTATTTCTCTTTGTGTGAATTCCACACCCCCCTCAGGGGTCATGCTTCTTCAGTTGAAGGATTCATGTCTTTTACAATTTTGTTAAGTTCTCACCACTATCTGAATGCAATTTATCCTCTATTTTCTCCATAATGAATTCTTCTTATTAGTACATTAGACCTTTTCATTCTCTTCTTGTTTCTCAGTTCTCAGGCTTTCCAATTATTCACCTCTGTATGCTAAATTCCGGATAATTTCCTCAGATCTAAGTTCTAGTTTGCTTTCCATCCGTGACCTCCCTCCTCTGAATTGAGTCTTATGTACTTCTATCAGGCCAATACCCATATTATACTGTAACATGATTTTGTCACAAGTCTATTGCCCCTCTACACCATGAGCTCTTTGAGGGCAGAGGTGTGACCTCTCATGGATTTTCTTTATAACCCTAATGACTAGTATAAGACCTGACACAGAAGTGGTTTATTGAATACTGTTTGAAATACTATCAGATTTATTATAAACTATCTAGAAATGGTAAATTTTGGCCATTGGATACATAGAAAGTTATTGAACGGAACAACTATTTTACAATCAGCTGGAGTTTGCATCTTCCAAACACTCAGTTTTTGTGAGAACAAAGGTTTTTTTTTCAGAATTCAGATTTCAACAATTAAGAGGGACCACGAATGTACAATAAAAAGCTGATTGCTGACTTTTTAAAAAATGCATTTGTTCTTTTTAGTTACCCATGACAGTAGAATCTATTTTGACATATTTATACAAGCATGGAATATATCTTATTCTAACTAGGATCCCAGTCTTGCTTGCTGACTTTGAAGTGAATTCATAGTACACTGAAGAACAAGAAAAATACAGGTACAAAGCAGGTATTAGAAACAGTTCCTCGAAAGTACTCAATATAAATTGGTATATATTACACTTTATTTTTCCAAGATTTTTCTCTAACTTAATTAAGGGTTGATTACATCCTCATTAAATTCCGTTAGCATTTACCTGTGACAAGTAGCAATACGGAAGGCCTCATTAATGCCTGCCATGGCTGGGATGCTGATGGTCTCCCAAAGGTCCACATATTAAAGGTCTGGTTCCCAGGTAAGCACCTGTGAGAGGTTCTGTGGACCTTTTTGGGGAAAGGTCTTATGGGAGGTCCTTAGGTCACTGGGGGCACACCCATGAAGGGGATTGTGGGACCCTGGCTCCTTCTTCTCTCCCCTCCTTCCTGACCATGAGGCAAGCAGTTTGTTCCCCTAGGTGGACTCCGCCATTGACATCCAGCACCCACCAGAGGCCTAAAGCTAAAGGTCTGCCCAATCATGAACTGGAACCTCTAAGCTGTGGGCCAAAACAAACTACTTTTTAGAAGTTAATCAGCTGAGGTATTTTGTTAGGGACAGAAAACTGACTAACAATGCTCTTAACTGTTGGAGAGGCATGATTCAAATTTGTGTTGCTTTTTAAAAGAAGGTGGTTTCATTTACATTCAAGGACATACAGGAACTTGTAGTAACCACTATTAAATACTGTTTCCAATTAGAGTCTCTGGCAAATTTGCTTTATGACTACAAAATCCTCATCTGCAATCAGAAGTATCATCTGTGTACAGCGGGCAGGCCCTAACACATTTTTAATCCAATTAAAGGTGTCTAGTTTACATCATTACTTATTCAGCATATTATAAAACCAATATGCTTTCTCATTCTAAAAACAATGTGTTTTCTAATATTTTAGAATTAGAGGAGGCTTAGGTTCTTTCTCTCTCTCTCTTTCCTTTCTCATACTCAGCCCTTTACTAATCTAGAGACAAGCCAGGAAAAAGAAGAAAGAACCAGAGAAAGAATGTGACTTATTCAAAGTCACACAGCTAGACAGTAGCCACATTTTGGCCCCAGGGCACCCAGGCGAGGTCTGAATCACTTTCATGGATTGCAATAGGTGACCTTCTGGCTAGTCAGTGGCAATGCAACACAATTTTCTTAATTGGCAAAATTGATTTCTTTTTCTCAGTGTAAATTAGATAAAGCAACAGTAGCTGGGAGAAAAGGTTGCTTTACATCTTGGTAATGTGGTTATAAGTACAGCAACACAGGAGGATGGCCTTGATTTTTAGAGATCATTGTTGTCACCATTATAGCTTAGTCTCCGGCTTTTCTAGGACTAACAGATGGTGGCAGCCCCAGCAAACAATTTATCTAGAATGAGGTTCAAAATGTCAGCATCAATAAGTATTACAATGTCTTAATTTTATTTGAAATAACAATCTTCTATCCTATTTTTTCGAGCCAGAGTGTTCTTTAGAAATTTCACATTGACCTGTACTATTATGTTATGACCTGTAAATCGGTGAGTAGGGCAGTTTGGCCACATGGAGATAGGATATGATAATATAGGAATGTATGCAATTGGTAATAGTTTGTGCAAGTTCTGACTTTGAACTCAACCATATTCCTGGCTTCACCTTCAAAACATAAACTCAGAATCAGACCAATACGGAGGTAGTACATGGCTCCTAAGAACCATAGATTCAGAGCTGGTTTTGAACACAGTAATAGTCACATTCAATTCATGACTGGAATAATGCTATCTCCTGTTCCAGACAGTAAAACATGACTGACTTTCAGAAGCTTCAGTCCATGGCTGAATGACCCCTTTGCTTTCTCTGGGCCTATGGCAGCAAAGTACATCATGGTGGGAGTGCAAGATAGTGCTCACTTCATGGTGGCCTGAAGCAAAGAGAGAAGTGGTGAAGGGGCCAGGGTCCAATATCCCCTTCAAGGGCATGTACCCAATGGCCTAACTTTCTCCCACTAGGCCCACCTCCTAGAGATTCTGCCATCTCTCAATAGCACCCCAGGTGGCAGCCAAGCCTTCAACACATGGGCCTTTGGGGGACAACTGAGATACAAACTATAGCAAATTGATGGCAGAGAGGGAGACCAGGGAGCAGGAAGACCAATTAGGAGACTGCTTTAGGAGTTTAGACAAAAAATAGGTGCAATGAGGACAGGTAACTATAACAGGCTAGAAAGAAGCAATATTAATAGCAATAAACACTGGTGACAACTGAAATATGGTAATGCCTTTTAGATTACTGGATAGTTTGGACTATTCTTACCCTAATCTCCTTCATTCTTGTAGGTGATTGAATTGTATGAAATACTAATCTAAAGTTAAAACTATAATCCCATATGTGAAAAAGAAGAAAGGAAAATTTTCATTCAGGAACAGATTTTTAATTTGTTATCTTGGTCATTGCATGCTATAAGGTTATTGCATTCCTATCCTGAGAAAGTCTCATGACATTGGATCCAAATCTGGTGATTAAAAGCCAAAAGAAAAGGTCAAGGTTATGTAACACCATATATTGTTGCTATTCTTCAAGTTGTTCTGTGCCAGTTTCTAATCAACTTTAAAATCTAGGCAGAAAGACCCAATATAATGCCTTCTCAGACAATTAAGAACTATTACTTTCTTTCTTCTTTTTTTTTTAAACTGGGAACACATTTACTTACATAATTTTATATTCCTTATTTTTAAAAATGAAATTCCATCAAGGATAAGCTCTAGTGTAAGAAGCCACCCTGTTTTTTGTTTCTGAAAAATTTAAGTTTCAGCAGGACCAATTTATGAGAAAAGGAGCACATTTAATAGCACATTCTTTGGGAATTTTTAACACTTTGTTAAAAGGAGAACAACAATAGTGGAGAAAAGGAGAATCTGCAGTTAAGGAAGTCTTAATCTTGGTTCCATCCCAAAACAACTTATTCCTGTATAATATCAGAAAGGCAATCTTTGAAACAAGGACAGACATACTGAACACAAAGAACAATACTGTTTGCATTCAGATCAATAAAAGGTCCCATAACTTTCATATTTCGAAAAAACCTATTTATAATCATAATTTTTTTAAATGTGCAATTCTTTGTTTCCAGTGAAGCAGTAATTAGGTTGCTTTTTGCAGGCCCAGCCCAGGGTTTAGGGTGAGGCTTCCAACCTAAAGCTGTGAGCTCACTCAGCTGCCTCTCTTTCCACCACACCTGCCTGGGTTTCCGAAGGACACTCCCCTTTGGCAAACAGTGCCTGCCTTGAACTCCAACTGTAGTTTGCCAGCAACCTCCCAGGAAGATGGAACTCTATTGTTTCTATCAGGTGCTAGCCATTGCCAGAGTTTCTACCTCAGAGTGGGAGGGTTCATGATGTTGCCACTTAGTGACTGATCTCTGCCAGACTCCTGAGGCCCTTGCCACCCACCAGACCAAATCTTTCTGAAATCAGGACAGGAATCAAGTTCAAGTTTGCTACATGTCTTGGACATTGTGACCTGGGCTCTTTTTTTTTTTGCCTCCAAAGGGCCAGCCCTCACAGCCAAGCTAATTTTTGCCTCCAAAGGGCCAGCCCTCACAGCCAAGCTAATTTCCCCTATCTCCAAACTCTCTCCCAGCAAAACTCTCACATCCTGCTTGCCCAGTAGCCAGGTCCCAACAAGCCTCATGGTCAACACACACATAACACCCACAGGACTCGTCAATGCTAATTGTTATTTGGGTCAAAAGACTTGTAAAATGTGCAGCATATAAATCACAATTACCCTTTCCTTTATGGCTGTGGCAGCTGCTTATAACACAAGGTCTGCTTAAGTCTTGCTCACAAAGAGTTGCCTGCCTACTTTTCCACTACAGTGACTCAGGCAGTCACAGTCAAAGGTGTCTTACAGTATTTCCTCATACAACAGTACTGTTAGTCCTGCAAGTTTAAATAGTCCATCAATTATATAAATAAGGATGACTTCACTTGAAAGCGCCCCTTCAAAGTTGTTTTTCAAGAGTTCTTTCAACAAATTTAAAATTTTTGTTATAAATCAATCATTTAGAATTATGTATATTTATGGGGTACAAAGTAATGATATGATTTATAAATAAGTAGAATAATTAAATCAAGCTAATTAATATAGGTATCACCTCAAGTACTTATCATTTTTTATGGTGAGAATATTTTAAATTTAGCAGTTTTGGAATGTGTAATACACTCTACACCTGTGCAACAGACCTAAAACTAATCTCACCTTCTTCCCCAGGAAACTTTGTACTCCTTGACCATGTCTCCTGGGCCTCCCACTTCTCAGTCTGTGCACCACCACTCTACTCTGTCTCTATGAGACGGATTGTTTTAGATTCCATATAGAAGTAACAATAGGTGATATTTCCCTTTTTGTGCTTGGCTTATTTCACTTAGCATAATGTTCTCTAATTCAAGGTTGTTGAAAATGACAGAATCTCCTTACCTTTTAAGGCTCAGTAGTATTACATTGTGTAGATACACCATATTTTCTTTATCCAGTTGTCTCTCAATGGATACTTAGGTTGAGTCTATTCCTTGTCTATTATGAATTTCAAGTATAGCAATGAACATGGGGATGTAGACATCTCTTCAACATGCTGATTTCAACTTTTTGGGTAAACATCCAGAAGTGGGATTGCTGGATCATGTGGTAGTTCTATTTTTAGTTTTTCTGAGGCAATTTCTCAAGGATTTCTAAAGCATTCTCTCCCCTGCCCACACCCCACTCAGAGGCAGTATAAAAATGCAGCTACATTTTGAAGGCCTAGTGTGTTTACTCACTTCTTTGATTGTTGCTCACACTGCCCTCTTGAGAAGCGCTCTCTGCTCCTGATTTGTATCATATGGTTGCATTTCTGGCCCTTGTTATTGATTAGCTAGTCCTGATTTCTCTTTTTGATTTTTCCATCAATAGGAAAGACCAGAGGCCTCTCTAGAATTTCTTTGGTAGGGAGGGGATAAGTCTAGAACTTAGAAGTAAGTAACTGAATAGAGATGATGCTAATGAAAGTGTTTCAGAAAGTAATCCTATAATCTAAGCTTTTAAAGAGATTAATGCTCAGGTCCTACCCACAAAGTCAAGGCAGCCCAAATGAGGAGCTGTTTTGTGGGGGATGATCATGTGAGTCAGGATACAGAAAGGGAAGGTCCCGGATGTACTAGGATGGGCATCTGCCTAAGGTTTTCCCATGAAAACATGATTTACAGTAGGAGGACCTGAACCCACCTAGTAGGAACTGTGTTTTGGGCACACAGTATCCCGTTCTCTTGGTTATAGAACCCTCTATTTCGTAGGGGCATCCAGTCCTTCCCAAGGGCGCCCATATGCTTCCGGGACCCTAAGACCAGTTACTCTGACTGTGGTGGCTTATATGGGACAGGACATTTTTCAAACCCCACCCAGCCAGAGTAAAGCCCATGCTTTCTCATTAGTGGTAAAGAACACCAAGCTCTTCTCTGTTGGGAGTAAAGAAGTATGTAGCCTAGAGGTGAGTCTGCTAAAGTGGGGAACAAACCTGAAGAACAAAAGTTGAAAATGAGAGTGAGAAACAGTGTTTACCATTTGAGCCCCTAGATCAAGACTGGTCTGAGCCTGAATTCTTCTAGCTTTTTTTCTGTATCTAAATGGATTACTTACCTGTATTATTCAAGTCAGTTAAAGTTAAGTTTTGTATAATGTGCAATCTACAGCCTCTTAACTTTCAAAGCATTTTTGGTAGAAAAGGTTCAATCAGAAGACAGAGGAGAGACTGACTACTATCACTATGCTCAAGAAATAACACTTGGTCCAAGTTCTTGAAAGAGGGAAACAATTTGAAAGTTGCAAAGAATTTTCTGGTGATTTAGGAAACCAGTGCTGAGGTTGCAGGCGGGCAGCAAGACGTTTTAGGGCTGGGGATGTGGCTCAAGCAGTAGCGCGCTCGCCTGGTATGCGTGTGGCCCGGGTTCGATCCTCAGCACCACATACAAACAAAGATGTTGTGTCCGCCGAAAACTAAAAAATAAATATTAAAAAAAATTCTCTCTCTCTCTCTCTTTAAAAAAAAAAAAAAGACGTTCATTTTATGCAGACCTGGTATGACCTACCAAGCTCAGGGTGGGTCTGGAAGGAATCGTGATAAAACCCAATCTTCAGTGAGGTGTGGAGTGCATGACTGAACATATATCCACCTGTATTGACATTAGGGATCATCATCAGCACCTCCTGATGTGTGCCAGTGGTGACAGGAGACCATGGTGAGAGTGACAATGGGCTAGGCAAGAGACATGGTAAGGCAAAGGCACAGCTATAGCTGGGTGTGGCTGTGCACACCTGTAACCCCAGTTACCTTGAAGGCGAGGAAGAGGAGAGCAAATTGGAGGACAGACTGAGCAACTTAGTGAGATGTTGCCTTAAAATAAAAAATTAAAAAAGGGGTGGAGGTGTAGCTCAGTAGTAGAGCACACCTGGATTCTATCCCCAGAAAAGACAGTACAGATGTGCATTTCCTGAGAGCTTTGTGAAGGGAAATATAGTGTTACCTGACAGCCCCCAGGCAATTAGGACACGGGTGGCCCCCGGAAGACTGAGTAAAGAGCTTTGACTTTGTGTAAAACCTAAGTCAGCTGGAACTCAGGGCAAGGGGAAGGGAGGCTAATAAAAGGAATAAACTGAGTAGAGGAATACAGGCTCTTCAGGGGGAAAAACACAACAACCATCCAAAACCAAACAAAAACCTAAGCTAAAATAAATGGCACAAAGTCTTAACTCTGAATAAGCCTTCTCAGAGTACTGGTCTCCTGACTGGTTAAAATACAGTCAGGTTCTATGAAATATGATCACACCACTATCACCAAACACCACTGTCAGCTGTGACAAATGCTACCCATCCTGTCTCCCTAACTAGAAGTCTGGAAAATGGCGGAAGACATGAGAAGAATCCTTGGCTTAGCACATCAAGATACCAAGTGTTCCAACTAGGAAACTACTCTAATTAGGAAGTGTTGTGGAATGTGACTCTGGGAGAGGGAAGGGGAGGCAAACATCAAAGGGCATGAGGAAGACACAAGATTCAGAGGAACCGTGGACACAGGTTAAAGAATGAAAAGTGGCATCAAATAGCTGGCATGATTTTTCTGATTTCCATTTGCAAGAGTTAGGTCCAAAAATTACCAGAAATCTATATTTTATGAAATTTCTTATAATACAGGTGGATTGTAATATTACTAATAATAGGTGGTGCTTATTGGGTACTTTCTATGTGTCTGGCACTTTGCTCTTTGACATCTATTGTTTTATTCTTACAACCCCACAAGGTATGTATGTGTGTATATATGTATGAATTGTTATTTCCATATTAATAGAGTATGCCAAGAAATGGAGAAATTAAGGGACTAGCCAACATACAGAGCAAAGAGGGTGAGTTTTAAAAATTATACTAGGGGCTGGGGTTGTGGCTCAGAAGTAATGCGCTTGCCTAGCACGCACGAGGCCCTGGGTTTGATCCTCAGCACCACATAAAAAAAAAATAAAGATATGTGTCCACCTATAAGTAAAAAATAAATATTTTTTAAAAATTGTACTATACAGGAACAAAAAATGGTTTTCCACAGTGAGCTTTCAAAGGCCAAATGGAACAATCAGGCAACATATTTAAAAGAAATTGTTTAAATAATTCTTCTAAGCAAACAAAAGGCATACATTTTTCAAACTATCTAGATGAGATATGCAAGTTGAATAGTCATAGTAATGCTAATGTTCTTAAACCTTTACAAATGTAGAATCGATAACTGCAAAGAGAATTATCTAGATGGATAAATTACTACAACAAATTCTTACAAGGCAAACACCCTTATAACAACTATTCAGA
Organism: Marmota marmota marmota; assembly: GCF_001458135.2. Classification (NCBI taxonomy): domain Eukaryota; kingdom Metazoa; phylum Chordata; class Mammalia; order Rodentia; family Sciuridae; genus Marmota; species Marmota marmota. The sequence goes on from NW_025999949.1 coordinate 603,457, forward strand.
TCAAGAAAGGAAAATTGGGTTCCCACCAAGCCTCTCTGCCCTACCCAATCACGGTGACCTACCTGCTGCCAAAGAACCACTGGCGTGACTTTGACAATCCTTTCTTCCTTTTCCTTATACGTTTACCACCCAAGTATGTAACCTTAAAGACTGTAGCTCCATGTTGGCATTTTTCCCCCCTACTATGTCTTTCAAGTCTATTTTAATCTATAGCTTTTTTCTCTCTCCATTTCCTCTTGTAAAAATGATTTCTGAATAAACCAGACCTTGCAACCTGTAAACTGGCATTTCCCATAGCCTGGATTTGGCTGAGTTTATCAGTGCAAATATTACAACTAGTCAGTAAAAATCAAGCCATAAGGAGAGTGTCAGGTAGATTTAAATATAGACACCTATTCTGCCAAATTCATAAGTGCACTAAAACTCAGTTTCTCTAACAAAATGTTGCTCTTTTCTTTTTTTTTAAAACATAGCTTGGATACAGTTGCTTTGCGGTAACCTGCCTCTTTCTTCCTTCCTGATGCCTTAGACATTCATTCCCGGTAAAGGAAAAAATAATACATTAGATGTATAAGGAAGGTCGAGAAATCGATAAGTATAAACAAAATTTTTAAAAAAGGATTTTTTCTTAGGAAAAAAATGAAAATGACCAGCAACTTCTATCAAGCCCTTTGATTATCTGAAAAATTTGGCGCTTTTCTTCCTTTAAAAGATAGTCAGATGCAGTTACTGGCAGAAAAGACATGATATCAAAGCAAAATCAACATAAGGGCAACATAAAATCGCTGATTTTTCTTAAGTACAGCAAGAAAAACTATGTACATTTCTATCTTCGCATTTACTCTCCCACCACATTCTTTTCAAGCCCCAATCTCTAGCAATGGCCTTTGGGCATGGAATAAAAATATCTTTGCCATTAAACCTACTTGATAAAAGACCTTGGGGCAAGTTATTCAACACAAGCTTCCCTACATGAACAGTAAGGATACTATATACCTTACGAAGTTGTTGGGAGCTCAAACTAGATAATAGCTATAAAGTGTCACATAGTAAATGCATAACAAATGTCAGTCTCTTCTTTGCCTCTTCCCTGCCAACTGGTATCAATTTTCATTTAAATCTGTTGACTTTAAAAAAAAAAAAAATCAAGCTATTGAGAATCAAAAGTTCAAATAAAGGACATAAAAATTTTGGGTTTTCATCTCATCAGGTGCAAAATAAATCTTTCTGACAATGTCCTTATGAATGGAGCCACTTAGCACTATGCATGAACTTGAAGAACCAACAACAAAATTCCCCTTTGCAGTATTTCCTGCCTTCCTCCTCTTCTGCCGGGTCCCTCTACTACCTCTCTGGATTAGTCTTTATTTGTTCAACCACGTAGCATGAGGAGCCTGGAGCGCTTCTACTCCAAACCTAACTTTATTGGGAAGGAAACTGAGATCCAGAGAAAGAAAATGACTTGCTAAGGGACACTCAGCTAATTAACAGTAAAGACAACAGCCTCAGCAGGGCTACTCCTTGGTGGCTAGGCTTTCTCCACCTGTGTGTTCCTATCACAAAACCCTGCCAATGCTTACTGGTTACAAACTAGATGCCCACAGGAGTCAGTAGGTAAAAGAAATGAGAGCAAAGACAGGGGCCTCAGTGGAGGGGGTTGGGCCACTCTGCTCCCGTTCATGGTGATCCTGTAGGAAAGAGGGCTCTGAATTGCGAGAATGTCTTAATAGTGAAGGAGATGATGGAAACCTGAAATTTTATGGTTAATCTCAGTTGCAAATGTTGACAATATATTAAACATTTTAAAACTTCTCTTCAGGTAAAATAAACACATCTATGCACTGGACTTAGTCCACAGCTGGCTATTGGAGGGCTCTGCATGCTGCTAAGCCTAATTTAAATTTATTTTATTTGCTTTGATTCCTGCACACTCTGCTCAAAAAACTTCAAGGGCTCCTGATGGTCTATAAGATAAAGTCTAAACTTCCTCGCTAGTCCTTTATGGCAATCCAGGACCACAGCCAAGGTCCCAAGCCCTACTTCAACCTTGCAGTCCATTTCTGTCTTCTGCTGCAGCCACAACAACCAACGAATTGCCCTCTACATATGAAAATGCACAGAAAGGCACCTGCCCAGGTCACCAGGGCCCATTCTTTGGTCTCTAGGCTTTCTCCACCTGTGCATTCCTATCACAAAACCCTGCCTTTCCTTTAGCTCCAACACCACTCTCCATGAACACATCCAGAATGGCCCCTGCTGCAGGACTTCATATCATTTACATATGCCACCACATACTCTTTGTCTTGGAGTTATTTACATCTTCCCAAACACCTAACAACATTCATGGAAGGAAAGTTTTGGATCTTGAACTATACTGAATAACCCCACAGTACTTTGTACAGCACAGTGAGTTCAATAAACATCTTAGGAACACTATCCTTTTGTACTGAAAACTTGTGGATCCAACTGTGCAGAACTGTGTCACATCCATGCTTCTATAGCAGGGTTTTTACCAAGTAGACAGGCTCTTGCATGCAAAAGGATGACTACTTCACCTTCCTGGCTCCCCAAGACATCTTCCCCACTGAGTTAGCACTTTCTACATGCTTTGAGATTTCCTCCTCTAGAAGCACTCATGTTTCTGCCTTAGACAACATTGTTTCTAAGCAGCTACTGTTAAATAGCCATGTGCCACATGCAGGCATTTCATGGGGTATCAGTCTTTCTCAATAGAGTAAGATTAATTAAGCAGATCTGATGGTAATCACTGTGAAAGGTACAGAAAGCTGGACTATCAGCAAACAGATACTGTGCAAATATTTCAGATTTGATAAAATCAATGAACCCTAACAAGGAGCACTAAATCTTGGCTAGCCAGCAACCAAGGCTAATTGTGATCACCAGCGTCAGAAATTTGTATCTCACACTTTGTTATTCTGGAGCTGCACCCATGTTCAGTCATCTCTAATCAGTTAGTGTCAAAAAAGAAAAGAAAGAAAAATTGGACTCCATTTAATTTTTACTGGCCTGGTTAACAGTAGGGGCACTCAATAAAATGTGTGTTGAATGGATTTTTAAAAATCAACTTTTACTCTTGCTTAACATGAAAGTAATTATCCTTTCAGCAATTACTGAAAGGAAAAAAAATACTACAGTGATCTAAGACAGTCTAAATTTGCACAAGAATGGAAAAAGCTGATACAGTCATATTTCAAATCAACAACAGTTTAGATAAAAGCTTGGTAATTTCATTTAGCATATAGAGGTCACACCCCTTCTAACATGTACAAATATGAACTGTCAAAGGCAAGTTAAGCTTTGCAAACATTATCTGCCTCACATTTTAATGTCACATGACAATCTGTGTTCAAGTAACAGAAGCCAAGACAATCAAGAATTCCAGGAAATGTTAAAGAAAACTAATGACTGCAGATGGTTCCACTGTGAAAACAATGTTTTCTTCTGCTCTGGATGATGCCATGGTAGGTCACATCTATTAAACCTCTAATTTCTTTACTAAGAGTGGGCAATTCATTCCTAAACTTTCACTGGAAATGCTTCTAGTATAAGCATAGTATAAAAGATATAGTCCAAGAAGTTTTCATAAAAGTGATTCTTTTCCTTGTAACTCCTGTGGGTAAAAGGAAGGGGTGGGGGCAGAATAAGTCTTCAGTCCCCTCAGATTTCCCATTTTAATCTCTCTTGTGGCAAAGCAGACTTGAAACAATACTCTTCCATCTGTTGAAAACCTATAACGTGGACACGAGTATTTATCTTTATATAAATAAATTATCATCTGACTTTAGAAACAAACATCCAAGACACTGTTCAAGCATAAAAGGAACCTGGATCTTTGATATTGGTTAAAATCCCACACTGACTCCAATAACAACAAATATTTAATGGTTAAAATTTGTAAAATAAAAAGATTCATGTTTTTGTTAAAGAATAAGAACAAAGCAGCACTTAGGAAAACAAGAGGAAGCTTGGAAACCACTACATCAAGCTCTCTTGTGCCCACGGAAAAGAATATAAACGCTGCAAGAGGCAAGGCTCACCAGAGATTGCGTTCTTTCTTTCTTTCTGTTTTTTTTTTTTTTTTTTTTAACTTTAGACCTAGACAAAAAAAAAAGGCAGGTCCAATCCCCTTTGGTATTGTTAAGTGTACATTTCCAGCGTAAACAGGCGTTGTTTATGTTGATGTTTCCCAAAGGGTCGTTGATGAAGAATGAAAGAGCCATGCAACTACGACCTGAGAATATCAGTGTCCCTCACACGGAATTGGAAGCACTAGGCACTTGGGGACACACCACCAGAGCATCTGCGTAGAGGTGACATTCGGATGCTCTTAATGAGTTTCCTACTTCTAAGAACCCGATGTCTTTTTTTTTTTTTTTAACTGTACAAGGGTCCTGGGGTGAAAACGAGTGAGGATTCACCCACACCCTGGGTCTCCTTCTGGGATCAGGCTGTGCACTCGGGCTGGGGACCTGAGGCCCTGCAATGGGCCGCAGAGGTCAAGGCCACATACTGGGTGTCCTCTCCCAGTGGCTGGCGTCCAGAAGCCTGGGGTCCCCCTCTCTGCCAAATGAGAGGCAGTCAAGTCAGGTGTGGCATCGCCGCGTGTCAGCTCTTCCCTCTGGCACAGCTGGCGTCGCTCAGAGAGTGGGCAGGAGGGCGCCCGCAGTCCCCGCCCGGCCTGCGCGGATGGCAGGCG
>NW_025999949.1:608524-749707 GCF_001458135.2 Marmota marmota marmota
GCGGGACAGCGCTTTCAGGCGGCGTGCGGCGTCCCGGGGCCGCTGGCGCCAGCGCCGCCATTAGGTCTCGCTCCTGGCGCTCGGGCCTCGGGCAGTCTCCCCGCGGGGGCCGCCCCGCCAGCAGGCCGCTCTGAAGCCACTTCCTGCCCTGTGGCCCTGCTAGGCGGACGCGCCGGCCACCTGGCTCCCGCCCCGCGCGCGGCAGGTGCGGCGCCCTTCCGCCAGCTCTGCCCCGCGCGGCCGTCTCCTCCCCGCGCCCCGCCGGAGCCCCGCGCTCTGCGGCCTCCAACCCCGCCGGGGCCAGCGCCACGCTGCGGGGCAGAGCCCAGGCCAGTCCGCGCCCGCTGCCCACCCCTGTCGGGGCGAGATTAGACGGTCTCCAATGCCCTCCTGCAAATCTGTGTCCTAGTGAATGGAAGAGCAAGGAGCCACTGGCTAAAAATCCAAAGAGCTACCTTCCCGGACTGTACCGGGCAATTTCAGCTCTCTGTTACGTGTGCAGAGATCCTCATATTTGGATTTAAAATTGTTTGCATATGGAAGAGTCAAGAGTTCCCCCAAATACTGTGAACGATGTGCGAATAAAGATCCCAGCAAATAATCTTGGTGCCAGCACTTGAGAGATGCTTACTAACTGTTCCTGGAATGAAGGACGGAATCCCCAGTGGTAGCTGGAGGATCCCAACGTGTATTTGATGACTGAATGGGGTTTCCTTCAGAAAGGACCAGAAGGAATGGCTGAAGAGTTGCCAGCTACTGCATATAAAATTTTAGGACAGGAGAGAAATGTGAAATGAGAAATGAATGATGTTAAGAGCTCTAACCAGATGTTCTGGTTTTACCTGTTTTCAAATTGTATTACTACAATGATCAGTAAGGTATCTCGCGCTTTAAGAATAACATGATTTTATATTGTTGCCTGAAACGCTGGGACTTGGAATTCTTTCACTTACACAATGCTGAGATTCTTCCTAAATAATGTGCTTAAATAATGTGCTCTTTCATGAAAGAGACATTGGAGAAAAGAGAATTGCTGCCTAGCAGGGAATAGTGAAGATCCTGATTATTTCTTTTATTTTTTCTTTTTTTTTCTTTTTCTTTTCTTTTTTTTTGAAATCAGTTATACATGACAGCAGAATGCTCTTCGATTCATTGTACACAAACAGAGCACAAGTTTTCACTTCTCTGTTCACGAAGTAGGGTCGCACTATTTGTGCAATCATACATGTACCTAGGATAATGATGTCTGTCTCCTTCCACTATCTTATCCCCTTGCTTCCTCCCCTCTGCCCAAAGTTCCTCCACTCATCTTATGCACCCCACCTCCATTATGGATTAGCATCCATTTATCAGAGAAAACATTCAGCCTTTGATGTTTGGGGATTGGCTGACTTTGCTTACCATGATATTCTCCAACTCCATCCATTTACCTGCAAATGCCAAAATTTCATTCTCTTTTATTGCTGAGTAATATTCCATTGTGCACATATACCACAGTTTCTTTATCCATTTATCTATTGAAGGGCATCTAAGTTTGTTCCACAGTTTGGCTATTGTAGACTGTGATGCTATAACCTTGATGTGGTTGTCAGTGTAGTATGCTGTTTTTAAGTCCTTTGGGTATAGATCAAGGAGTGAGATAGCTGGGTCAAATGGTGGTTCCATTCCAAGTTTTTTAAAGGAATCTCCATACTCCTTTCCAGATTGGTTGCGCCAATTAGCAGTCCCACCAGCAATGCATGAGTGTGCCTCCCCGCTGCCCTCCTGACTATTTCTTAAGGAAAATGTGCAAATAAGAGTAGAAAATGAAAAGCAATCTTTTCAGATACAGAAAAAAAAATAAGACGAATCATCTCAGAAGTTGTGTAGCTTCTTGCTTGAGCAACCAAAATGTTCTGTGAACAGTTAATGATGATGGTTATCTATTCCTAACTTAAAGAGGCCAATTTATTTAAAATAAATATCTATAGGAAAAGCTGTATTTTTTAAAAATAATGTCATATTAATTCATCTTGGTGACTTTATTAAATGCTTCTTTCTCTTCCTATGCTGTAGAGTGCAAGCAACAGAAGATCCAAATCAAAGCGGCTTAAGCCATAAGCATCTGTTATCTTAAAGGGAATGTTTCTCTATATGGTTCTATGACGTTGCCACTGGATTTTTCTGCCCTGTAGAGCTTTTTGACATAGGCCTGGTTCTTTTAAAAAGGAAAACTTTCCCCAGAACCACCCCCAGGCTGCCCCACCCCCGGATCCCATTGGCCAGAACGCATCACATGCCTGTATCATACTGCAAGGAGACTGGGAAAGTGATTCTTGGGCTTTTCCAGTCTCAAGAGTAGGAGGTGAGCTTTGCCAGCCAGGGATAACAAGGTAGACTGGGGATGGCAGAAGGAACCAGCAGATCCTAGCATGATCACTTTTTTTTAAGTATTTTCTATCAGCCAGATTGGAAGTAGTCTTGCCGTCTCTAACAAGCAAAATACTAAACAGATCGTGTTCCTTTCCAGTTTAAAATGCCTCACATTCTCACCATTGACACAATAAAGTTCACATTTTAAACCTAGCATGAGACCCTTTATGATCTGGCCCCGATTCTCTGCACTCAACTCGTTCTCACTTTATTTTTAACTTAAAAAAATAATTTTCAGTATCTTTATATTTGTTTAAAGCCTCTAATTTGGAAAGACAGTATTAGCTGCAGAAAGATATGATTGTACAGCCTACGACATGTTGTTCAACGGATTCCAAGATGCCATTGCCATTGCTGCTGCTGTCCTAGTGTATGTGGGTGGTTTCAATGAAGAATTCGTGACCAGAGTTCCTTCCCACACAGTTCACAAGGAGGCGGCAGGAATGCCGTGTGAACTATTTTGGTCCCAGCTGTGTAGGCGGAGCTGTGGAGACTGTTCTGTGCTTTGTGGTGGCCTCTGCCTTTTGCAGGGTTCTGCAGGGGATATCCTGTTCACTTTACAGGATGCCAAAAGTGTTTGATCAACCTCCTGTCTTCAGTGCCTCAACCTGGAGGTCTGTCTTCCTTGATTAATTCAAAGAATTCTATTCTGGTACCACATCATTTGAAGAGGGACTTCACCATGAACTTGGAGAACAGGATTACATTTGCCAGCCTTGCTTGGAATCTTCCACTTGCAACATAAAAGAAACTCTTTTTTTAAAATTATTATCTTTGGCAAGAATCAGTCAACACTAGATATTGAGTGTGTAAGGGTCTAAGGTAAAGATTAATTCAAAATTCACACATCATATACAAAAGCCGATTCCAGATTAATGACTGTAATGAGAAAAGCAAAACTTGATATCTTTTAGAATAACATTATGAGGTAATCCCTACAAAAAAAGTAGTTTGGCAGTTGTTATAGCGCAAAGAATGAAGGTAGATTATCTGTGTTCAAATCCTGACTCCACTGCTTAGTTGCTGGGTGACTTTGATCTAGTTGCTTAATTTCTCTGAACCTTTAATTGTCTATCTGTAAAAGGGAAATATTGAATACCAAACACTTAAGAAGTGCTGGATGAGTTTGGGCCATTACTATTTATAACCTTAGAAGAGGTTAAGATTCCTTAAACAGATACAAAAATACAAACCACAGAAGAAAAGATTGAGAAGTGTGATTATACCAAAATTAAGAACTGCTATAAATCAATTGTGCAAAGTGTGAAAAGATAAGTCACAAACTGAAAAGATATATTTGTCACACAGATGACTGACAAACAATTCACATCTAGAATGTATGAATAATTCTAATAGGTCAGTAAGAAAAATATCATCAGGGCTGGGGACATAATTCAGTGGTAGAGTGCTTGTTTAGAGTAAATGAGGACCTGTGTTCTAGTCCTAGGACCAGAAAGAAAAAAAATCATACAACCCTAGAAAAATGAGCAAAAACATACATGGTCATTTTTGAAATGAGAAAAAAATATGAGTGGCTACATAATCATATATAAAATACTTCTATCTAATCAATAGCCAGAAAAATACAAATTAAAACCCCCAATGAGAACTATTTTTATATCCACTGGTTGTCAAAAACAAATTTTTAAAAATTTATATACTGTGCATTTTTAAAGATGTTGAGAAATAGAAATTCAAGGCTAATGCTACTGATATTGGAGCTTGGTAATATTTTGTTAAGATGCAGATGTGTATATGAATTTCACTCTTAGGTACCTACACAAAGAAACATTTGCACATGGACAGGAAGGAAGTCATACAAGGATAATAGCACTTTTTTTAATAGCAAGAAACCTGGAAACAGCTCAAGTATCCATTCAGCAAGACTAGGAGGCAAATGAATTTTTATACATCTAAGTAATGGAATACTATATAGCAAAGAAACTCTGAACCTGAGCTACTCAGTGCATGAATCCCACAAAAGGTGAGTTCAGTTTGTTTGATATTCTGAATTTGAGGAGCTTGTGGAGTATTCAAGTAGAAATAGATGTGCAGAATTAAGGTGCACAGTTAAGAGCGGGGCCCAGGAAATAGATTTAGAAGTCCCCAGCACCAGAAAAATCATATGGCTAACATCTGCTCTAAAGCAATATTTAGCAAACCTCTTCTGTAAAGAACTGGGTAAAAATATTTTAGGTTTTGTGGATCATATAATTTCTGTCACAACTGCCATGGCCATATGGAGGTAGCCCCAGATGACATGTGAGTAAATGGATATTGCTGTGTTCCAATAAAACTTTATTTACAAAAACAGGAAGTGGGTTGGATTTGGCCCAGGGGTCACAGTTTGCCAACTCCTATGCTAGAAAGAGAAGCGTCAAGCATAGAACAAAAGGCAATTTTTTAAAAAATTTGATTGGTAAGTGAATATATGTGCTAAGTGAATATATGTGCTATGTTTCATGACATTCAAATAACAGAATCCCAATTCAAAGGGAAATTCAATAAGTCTTGCTTGAAACCTGTGAGGGTGGGGTAGATCCTGGCCACTGGATGTAAGAACATGATTGTGGGGGATGGGCTTCATTCTCAGATCGGCTTCATATTGTGAGATCTTTGCCACAGTAGCTCCTGTTGACTGTATTTATATCCTGGGTTCAGAACAGTAAAAGGAGTCCCAGTTTCTCATGCCCCCACATGCAGAGATATCTGCATGATAATCCCCACCCATGGCCTAATGACCCCCAATTCCTCCCACTAAAAGCATCTTCCCAGATGTTGGGCTTAACTACATGGCTTGCTTTGGCCAATGCAAAGGGGATGGATTGTGTGCAATTCAGGGCCCAAACTGTCAGAGCCATTGCTGTTTCTGATTGCTCTGTGCTCCTCCCTGATAAGAAAATGCCCCAAGTAGACACTGTCCAGAGAAGACATGGTCTAGAAAAGCTTCAAGGAGAATGGGGCCTTGGGCAGGGACTGAGAGAAGGGGCAGCTGAAACAAGTGTAGGGACAGAGGGAGAGTATGGACGGAATATCAAACACCCCTGACGAAAGCAGAAAGTCCAAATATGTGCCAGGATGGTGAGTGGTAGCTTGGGCAGCACCTGCACCACAGAACAGCTTGATGTCTGGAGAGCAGCCTCCAGGAACAGCTTTCGACCCAGATTGCTAATTAGAATTTTTTACTGTGTGTGAAGTTTTCCAGGATCAGCAATGGAGTGTCATCTGCATCTCCAGCAGGCTTCCCCTTCCAAACACAGCTTCCTCAACCTGTCTGGCCAGTCAAGTGCCATGGCTACACCACCAGCTCACACATGCCCCTGGGAAAAGTCCCTCTCATGCTGCACAAGCTTAAAACAAAGAACAGCAAGACAAGAAAACCCCTCTCCTCGTCCTTACACACTGAGTTAATGGTTTTGTCCTCTTTGTCCTGTTTATCTGCATCCACAGGGATGATTCTAGGAGTTACTAAATTTCAGCGCACTGGAGTGTGATTATTATTATTTGCATGGAAATACAACGAAGTGCATGGTGATTAACTGTGGCAAATGGCTTTCAGGGAGACCTCAAGCTTCATCCCTGACCAGCTGTGTGGCCTTGGGCAAATTTTTTTACTCCCTTAAGTCCCAGTTTTCTCTTCTTTATAGGAATGATAATAGTTCTTACTTTGCAGGGTGATTAATGAGGATTTCACAAGACAATTAAAAGTGCTTAGCCATGCCTGACCCAGAGTCAACATACAATGCATTTAATCACAGTTTAAAAAAAAAACAAATAAAAATAATGTTTTAACTAGCTTTTCATTACTTTAGCAAAATACTTGAGATGATTAACTTATGAAAAGAAAAGGCTTATTTTGGCTTAAGTTTTGGAAGTTACAGTCCATGATTGATTGACCCTATTGCTTTTAGGCCTGTAGCAAGGCACACATCATAGTAGAGGCAAGTTGTGGAGTGAAATTGGTTATATTATGAGCCAGGAAGCAAAGAAGAAGGTAAAGGGTTAAGATCCCCAAATCCCTTTCAAGAGCATGCCCTGATGACCTACAGATCTCTCACTAGGCCCCACTTATTAAAGATTCCACTACCTCCATGTTAGTAATCTTTCCATCACTAAGACAACATGTTTGAGAAAAACAACTTAAAGGAGGAAAGATTTATTTTGGCTTACAGTTTCAGAGGTTTCAGTCCATGGTCTATGGGCTCCATTGCTTTGAGCCTAAGGAGAGGCAGAACCTCATGGCAGAAGGGTATGGGAAAGGAAAGCTGTCAGCTCATGGCAGCTGGAAAGCAGAGAGGGAGAGAGAAGGAGAAGGAGGAGGGAGGAGGAGGGGGGGGTGGAGAAAGGTATAGGGACAAGAAATAGTCCCCATGGGCATGCCCCCAAGACCTACTCTGTTCAACTAGGTTACAGCTCCTACAGTTTCCATCATTTCCCAATAATGCCATCAAATTATAAATCCCTCACTGGGTTAATCCACTGATGAGGGTAGGGCCCTCACTATCCAAGTGTTTCTCAAGAGTCCCACCTCTGAGCATTGCTGCATTAGGGACCAAATCTTCAACACAGAGACTTTGGGGGATGTTCCAGATCCAAACCATAGCAATTTGCCAACGGACCTCCTCCTAAGTCTAGACTAGTCAACTAGAAATGCAAAGCAAGCCATGTAATTTTAAACATTTTTGTAGCTACATACATAATAAAAAAGGCAAAAAGAAATAGTTGAAATTAATTGTAACAATGGATTTTATTTTACCCACTATATTTAAAATATTCTCATTTTGACTTGTAATCAATATAAAAACTTAATTCTTTGTACCAAGTTTGAAATCTGGTATGAATTTAACACTTGGAACTCATTTTAATTCAGATTAGCACATTTCAGTGCTCAGTAGCCACATGGGTCTAACGGCTGCTCTGTGGGGAAGCACAGCTCCAGGCCAAGAAAGCACACCAAGCACAGGGCTCAGCTCCCTTCCTGTCTAAGGACCCACTTCTTTCCCAGGTGGCTGCTCAGGAGAATAGCTTCTGGCTTCTTGGAAGACATGTCCACTGCCCACAGGGGTGTGCTTTACCTTACTCACCTTGCCTGAAAAAACACATCAGAATGAAACATCAAAGCCCCAACATTCATTCAACAGGACACAGACACAACAGGAGATTAACATTTCCCAACACTTTCAAGCTCATTATCTGAAGTAGGCAACTATCACCTATCTCTTTCTGTAATGGAGTTACAAAACAATAATGCACAGGAAGGGTACAATCTTCTGCCCTGGAGAAACTTAAACTCGAGTGGAATAAGCAGGATCTTTTAACATAGTGTAATGGGGAAAGTAAATACTAGGTGTTTGGGTGGGTGATAACCTAGCCCAGGAGTGTGTGGGGGTATGTGTATGCATGCAGATGTTGTTTGCAGATGTGTGTGTGCACACGCACTCATGCACATGTAAGGAGACATTCAGGAAACCAACACCTAATGTGAGACCTGAAGATTGAGTTGAAGTTGGGGTGTGGGCTGTGGACATGAGTTGGGGAAGGGAGGACACCATTCCAGGTCAGGGAAGAGCATGTGCATGTTCCAGGAAGAGCCTGCAAACCACTACATCCAGCTGGAGTCCAAAAAGAATAAATCTGTGATTTGGGGAAGATGTGAGAGTGGCCAAGGATAATCATGGTCCGATAGTCTGGAAATATTTATAAATTCTATAATGAAGGTCCTGGAAACGTGAGCTCTGGTTCTGATTTCTCACCTGCATTCTTGTTCTGTATTTCCAGCTGTTTATCCTGTTCCAGGGTAAATTTGACTCATTCAATATCACTCAGCACCTTCACTCTATTAAATATTCTAAACCGACTGTGTCTTGATTTTTGTGCCTCTAGTAGTGGGATCAGCATCATTTCAGACTCCTGTCACAGTTAAGACTTCTTTCATCCCTCCCATATGTTACCCACTGTTACTAAATCTTGCTAATTTTTTGACTGAGTATCTGAAAGCTTTTGGTTCAGATACTTTTTGGCTTCTCTGAAGATAATTCATCACTCATTTTAAAATAATAACTTGAAATTTTCACCAGGGCTATCAAAATTCCAAGTGGTATAATTTGTACTCTTTTGAAATATCAATTTGGAACAAACCAGCAGTTTGAAAAATCATATCAGATTATAAAGTAGGAAAATAATTTTCATGATTCAGAGAAGCCCCAAGTAATTTTTTATTGGGAAAAAAAGATGATTCTTAATGTTGTGTTTATTCTTAGATTCTACTGTCTTCTTAGGTAGTAGAAAGTTCCACCCTCCTCCTGAAGGCATACCATTTAGTACCTGCATAAAAATTCCATAAACAAGGACTTACTTGTCTTTCTCTAGTTGGGTTCCACCCTCTCTTTGTATTCCCTGGATACATTACCTGCAAGTTGACTCACCCTAAAAAAAAAAAATGTTCAACATTGTTTAAACTTGTCCTGGATTACCAAGTATCTTACTTCATATTGGCTCAGCAATTCATTATAACCACACCCTGAAAACTGGACATGGAACATTTAGAACACAAGAACCAGATTGCATTTTGTGTCTCAGGAATTAATGATCATTTCCCCCAGTTGTATTTTGTCATATTTTAAAGAAAATATCCACTGTCTGGAAATTCCATTTAAATCAATAAGTGTTTACTGAGATTTATGGACCGTGTTCAGCATGCAACCACTTGTTAAAGGTATGGTAACTGTGCTTCCTAAAACTAAAAACCAGGACACATGACGGTGTGACAATGGAACAGTGCACCAGACATCAGTACTACCTTGGAAAATTTGGGCTATGTGATTGTCATAGTTACAGGAAATGCAAAGAAATATTGTCCCTCAAGCTCATAACTTTATTGGAAACACAAGCCTAGCACACTTTTATTAATTTTACCACCAAGTAAATATTGAGCAAATTCCTAGTAGAGGAATTGTTAGCTGGGAGGATTACAAAAATGAAAAAAAAAAATACAGTGATCCTAAATGCTTTCTCAAATATAGTAGGCCCCTGGGATGACCAGTTTTATCTGAGACTTTGGCAAGTCTGTGGGGTCCAGTTGTTTGGTCCAACACCAGTGTAGATGTTGCTGCAAAGATACTCTTTTAAAGATAAGGTTAATATTTAAACCAGTAGATTTTGAGTAAAGCAGGCTACCCTCTCTAACATGGGTGGGCCTCATTCAATCTTTGTCTTCAAAGCAGAGACTGAGGTTCCCCCAGAAGAGAGAATTCTGCCTCCAAATTGCCTTTGGAGTCAAGGCCACAATATAGGCTCTGGCTGGGATTTCCAGCCATTGTCCTGTCCTCCAGATTGTAGACTTATGAGGCCCCACAATCTTATGAGCTAATTCCATAAGATAAACCTCTTTCTCTAATACCCTTTCTCCAGCACCCTATTGGTTTTGTTCCTCTGGAGAACCCTAATACAGTTCACATAAGAATCGGTATTTATTTCCCATTTTAGACGTGATCTCTGCATTTAAAATATCACTATCTAATATCTTTTTTTCACAAATTGTAACATCCCACTTAACAATATGCCCTCTGGTAATGTTTATGAATGCCTGGCTTGCACTTTGAAAGCCCACCTAGCTGCAGAAGAGAAAATTTTAGAAGCCCATATGGATTTATCAGATGAAACCAAACTGAATTTCTGGTGGAATGAGAAACACGGCAATGTGGAGAGTGTGAAAAAACTTAAGAAGGACTCAAGAGACAGGGGAGACAACAGGAAGGAAAACACAGAAAAAGCAACTTTGTCCTTTTGATTGTAGAATCTGGGGGAAAGGCATGCTTAGGCCCTGTGCCTGACAGTATCTTTACATTGCAAAGATACTCTAGAAAGAAAAGAGACCATAGAGCAAGACTGGTCAAAGAAGCTGGGGGGTAACCATTAAAATTAATTGGGAGTAAAACAGGAGCAAAGAATTTATTTAAGACATAGAACTGTTAGTTCAGCACTAGATGAAGGTTTGGAGGCTTCAGAGCTTCTAGGCACTGTGCTCTGGGTAATGGTACAGCTTGATCTGTTCCACAAAGGGAATGTGGGCCCTCTGTAGTGAGAAAATTCCACACAGTCAATTTCCCCATCTGACTTAAGAACTTAGCAGACCCACTTCTCTGAACTGGCACTAGAACACACTTGGAAGGGGGAAATCTTATGAATAATTAGACATAATGAGGTTGTCAGCTCGTATATCATTATGCCTTGCCTCTCAGGGATGTTTTGCAGATTAATTAGTTAATGTTTGTAAAATAAGCTCCAAGTGCCATGTATCACTGGCATAGAATTTGATTTTCAGTGTGATGAATGTAATTAAGTCATGTTGATTTCATACGGACTCTCACCGCAGGATACCGCCAGTTTGGGAATGTTCTGGGGCATGGGCGCCTGGGTTCCTACACTGGCATTTCATCAAGAAGAGGTCTCCATGACAGGCATTTTGCATCATGTGTGATATACATCTCAAGCAGGATGAGTCATTTAAAGTGTCAGATTAGAGTTGTGGCTTCTATTGATAAATGAAAGTTATGTTAGTACATTAGCATCTATCTTGGCAGTATAGTAATTAGAAGAGAAGACTTTAACCTCAAATTCAGCAGAGGAAAAAAACACTAAGTTTCTTCTTTGGGGCCTTAAGTCATTCTTGCCTACCATATGACATATACGTTAAATATTCTTCAGTTAGGAAATTCATTTTTTTTAAACCCAGCAATGGTTTCAAATATCCCCAAGCCATACCTTGTAGTAAGCATTTCTTAAATAATATAATTGATTGTTTTGACTCAGAAGTTCAAGTATGTGATTCGTATTTTCGGATTTGGTGATTTTTGAGAGAGGAGTTGATCAGGCCTTTTTCAAACATTTTGGTCTCAGGACCCCCCAGATAATCTCAAAAGTGACTGAAGATTCCAAAAAGCTTTTGTTTACATGGGTTATATCTAATCAATGCTTGTTGTATTAGAATTACATTTAAGAAATAAATTTAAAATGTATTTCTTCACGAAAACCATAAGCCCATTGCTTAATAGCATGACAAGTTACTTTTAATGAAATTTTTAGTGAGAAAAGTGGCATTGTTTTACATTTTTATAAGTTTCTTTAATGTCTGGCTTAATGGAAAACAGCTGTGGTTCCAAGTCTGCTCAGGCATCCAATCTGATGGGATACATTGTTTTGGTTGAAGTAAATGAAGAAAATTTGGCCTCACACAAATCTGTAACTGGAACAGAGAGGACTATTTTAACAGCCTTTTTAGATAATTGTGGTTACTCCTTTCTGATTTGACACCGAAACTTGACAAGAAGTAGTTTCTTAATGGTTGGTTTCTGAAACCATATGGAAGATGTTTTGTCCTCCATTGCATTAAAATGTTTTGGTCTCTCTTGTACTGGTATCAAGCATTGGTCATTTGGAAAATATCAATTTGTTGAGTTATGCAGATCTTCCAAATGTTGACACATTTCAATATCAAATAATCACTTTCATTAATATCACCAATGATTTCATCATAAATTCTTTAAGTATTGGTATGTTGTCAAGTTTTCTCAAATTCTCATTTTCACTTGAAAGCTGGAATTTTATTATTGGCAATAAATAAATAAAATTGTTTTCCTTGAAGTGATAGTCTTTGTTCATTTTAGGGAAAATGTCTGCCAAATACCCACATCTGAATAACCATAGTTTGTTTTCAAGTACAAATGGAATTTCATTTTTTTTTTTTAAAAAGCAACTAGCTCAGCACACAACTCAAATAATCACACACGTGATTTTCCTTAAGTCAAAATCACAACCAGTATTCACTGAGGTCTTTATGAGAAGTTCTCATTTCCTTACTGTATACAAAAATGATATGTGCTCAAGGGCCAACATTTAATAAAATGAACACTTTTTACTTTTTAATCAATATCACTGTTAAGTGAATTGGCACTTTAAAAGAAAAGTCTGTGGGCGATGGCAGTGACATATATACTCAACTGCTAGTGCAATTTCATGCCACTGTCTTTGGTGGTGTTGTTTTATCCAATGTTAACCAGGAACTTTATACATTTTTGGGAGGGGAGGCATTTGTACCACCAAAATGTCAGCCCAGTGAAAAAGCAAATAATATCCTAGTTTACTATGAAAATAGTTTCAATTGTAGACTTCCTTGAAAGGCTCTTAGGGATGCCCAGGGGTCACTGACAACACTTTGAGAACCACTGGCATAAGAAATGCCCTGAAGGTAGAGCAGAGAAGGTAGGGTATTGTTTTAAAGAGGCTATTTCAGCTATGGGTAGGATAATTAAGGCTGTATAATTTAATGCAATTTTCAGCTGTTATTTTTTTTTTAAAGAGCAGGAAGCAAATTAGATTGTTCTTGTTATGGTTTGGATATGTGTATTCCCTGAAAAGCTCATGTGGCAATCCAGAAATGTTCAGAGGTAAAATTGTTAGATCATGAGAGTTGTAATCTAATCAATGGATTAATCCATTTGCTGGATTAGTAATTTGAATGGATTACTGGGTAGTAAGTGTAGGCAGGTGGGGCACGGCTGGAGGAAGTAGGTCACTGGAGGTATGCCCTTGGGGTTTTGTTATGGTTTAGATATTAGGTGTCCTCCAAAAGCTTATGTGTGAGACAATGCAAGAAAGTTTAGAGGGGAAATGAAGAGACTCTTAACCTAATCGGTGAATTAATCTCCTGATAGGGATTAATTGTGTGGTAACTGTAGGCAGGTAGAGTGTGGCTGGAGGAGGTGGGTCATTGGACTATGACATTGAGGTAATTTGTGGTGAGGAGAATCTCTTTCTGCTTCCTTGTGTGGTGTTCTGAGCTGCTTCCCTCTGCCATACCCTTCCACCATGATTCTGCCTCACCTGGAGTCAGCTGTCTATGGATTGAAACCTTTGAAATTGTGAGCCCCCAATTAACTTTTCTTTCTCTAAAATATTCTCATCAGGTCTTTGGGTCACATCAGCAAAAAAAAAAAAAAAAAAAGCGACTAAAACAGGTTTATATTTTGTTCCTGGCTCTCTCTCTCTTCCTGGTTTCCATACGCTGTGAAACTTTCCTCTGCCAAGCCCTTCCACCATGATCTCCTGCCTCACCTCAGGCCCAGTCAGCCAATCAGGGACTGAACTTCTGAAACATGATCCAAAAATAAACTTTTACTCCTCTAAGTTGTTATTGTCAAGTATCTTGGTCATAGCAACAAAAAGTTGACTGGCACAGCCCTTAATTAGTCTTCCAAATTCTTGGCTTTACCACACAAGAAGAAATATCTATTACATTATGATGTGGTATACCTGTGTGTACATACAAATATATTTATTGAAATAAAAGTTTCTAGAGAATAATACTCTTACAATTTGTCATGTATTCTAGCATTTAAAAATATTTTATTCTATTTCATTAAAATGTATTGGTCCTGAACCACTAAATGGAATCCATAGGGGCTGGTAATAAATAAATAAATAAAAATAAACCTGCTCTAAATAAAGGAAATTTCATTTTGTAACAGATAAATCCTCCTAAGAGATAATTACCTTAGGTTTGAAACTAAATGTACCCAGGAATTTTTAATGGCTTATGATGCCATTCCTTGATTCAGTTGCAAATGATTTTAAAGTGTGGTCAAATGAGAAACATTTCGTTTCAAAGATGCAATGTGTATATTATTACATGAAATACCTCTGTGATTTTATTTTCTCTGAGAAAGTCTAAATGTTTACCCGGGGTTTCTAAAAGCTGATGCTTTTTCTTCAGCAGTATAGATAAATACACATAATAAAGCCTTCTAAAGGAGGCTATGTTGAGTCTGGCACTGTAGTAATTATTGCTCTCATTAAAAAAAACTTTAATGCGTCCTCCGGAGCTAAATTTATATTCTGTTTGCTCCTTAACTTCCTGCTCTGCCAGTACTTGGAGAACCATTACTCTGACAGATGCTAGTTGTAAAAGACAAAACAAAATGGCTAATAACCATTTTGGTTTGGGGCTTCAAAGTTAGGTGATTGTTCTTATTGTTGATAAGATAAGAAGATAGATGGTAAGAAAATAGAATGTATCCGAGATAGAGAAATATGTCCTTTTCCCTCTTCAGTCCTTGGCCCCTCCCTACTTCTCCACGGCTTTCAGGACATCATTAGGGATCTCCCTCCCTCCCTCTCTCTCTTCTTACCTGTATTTTCCAATATCTCTCAAAAACTATCTGCCTTGATCCTTAAACATTGGTTTCCCCTCTTTGAAGGTCAAGGTACTTGTCTAGCCTTTCCTCCTTTGCTTTGCTACCATTTGCCCCTCCAGCTTCAAATGATGTGTAGGAAGGGCTGGTGTGGAGACAACTGGAGGTGAGACAAAGAGGTGTCTAGAGCAGTTGTTCAGAAGAGAGATGATGAGGACTTGAGTCAGGGAGATGTCACTAGGAAAGGAGAAGAAGGAAAAGACCCATAAAATTAGGTTTGTGATTGGAGTGGGGATACAGGAGGGAAAAAAAGAAAGATGGCTTTGACATTTTAATTTGGGTGAACTGGTAAAGTAGGACAAGAAGCTGATATAGGAAAAATGATGAGTTTGTCCTCTAAAACATACTGTAGATGGCATACAGGCACCAAAGATATTGTAGTGGAACATGGTCTTGACTTGAGCCAAGAAATCTACTGGTTGAGGCTGTTTTTAAACTTCTGCATATAAATGAAATCATTGATTAGAGAACACAAAGGAAAAAGAAAACTGATAATAAATTTGGAGAGACTTGGGAATTGAAAGGGCAAGAAAAGGGGCCAGAGCCCATGGAGGAGATATAGAAGGAAAAATCTAAGGATCAGAATCCGTAAAAAAAAATGTAACTCATAGAGAGGCAAAGTAGTTTGACAGCTCATGAAGTACTAAGTTATAGACTTTGGGGAAAAGGACAACCTCTACCTCCTTCTGAGCAAATATTATCAGAATGATGGTCAAGGAGATGTATGGTGCGAAGAGAAAGATCAGAGTCTGCAGCCAGCAACAATGGACTTTCATTTTATCCAAAGTGCTTGCTAGTTAGGTGCCACAGAACCACAAACCCTGATAGGAAACAATGGGAGGCTAATCCGCGTGCAGTGCATAGTCAGAGATGTATCAAGTCAGAAAAGTGCAGCTGTCTGGGTAAAGGACATTTGAGAACACTACTGGGCATGTGGAACTTGAGGAGAGTGTCTAAGGATTTTAGAGGTACAATAGTGAGGGAGAAATCATCGCTTTGAAAAAGGGTGATTCTTCACCTGGATAAGACAGAATTGAAGTATAAATTCCCCTGAGAAAAGAATCTTGGTGTTTCCTTTTTCCTTATTTTGAAACAGAGAAGGACTTTTTGAGATGTTGATATTTTATAGTTTGATACTTGATGGAAGAAAAGAAAGAAGGAGAAAGTATGCATTTATATGAAAAGTCTTCCTTTAGGGTGAATGATTCTTAAAAGTTTCTCTTTATTTACTTTCATTACAGAGACATACTCCAAAAGTTTTCAGCAAGATTCTTCTTAATGTTACTCTTAAGAATCTTAGTAGCATTTTATGTAGAAAGCTAAGCAACCACTTAAAACCTCCCACTTTATAGGTAGGAAGTCCAAATAAGCAATTTCTTTGTTCAACTTAGATCAAAAGTGAAACTGAGAAGGTTTGGGAGGTGTCAATTAGATGGGATATGAATGTGTATCTTGGATCACAGCAGGACACAAATGCAGAAGTTGATTTCAAAATGAAGAAAGGCACAGAGAATATAATCTAGAGGGATCAAACTGTCAAGAGTACTGACCATAAAGATAAAATATCATTTTGGTAATAAACCAACATTTTGGGGCCATGATGCTATTCTTTAGGGGGAACAAAATGAAGTCAAAGAAAATAAAAGTATCACATCCACCATTTGGGGAGGAAATACTATTTATGAGATTGACCTCTAAGAATCCGCTGCAGAATACTGTGGCATTGCTGGCCCCGTGTTGGAACAGAACCAGCAGCTGGGGTGCTGTGGACACTCGCATCAGCAATGCTTCACAAATGGTCTCAGAGTAGTGCACCTATCTTTGAACGGAGCCAATGAGCTCATTAGTATTCACATTAGTGAGGACAAGTGAGGATTAGCATCTTTCTCAAATAAAAAATGGAGTACTAAATGTGTCATCATTGGGAGGTGGTGCTCTGGGTTTTAAGAGGATTTTGATACATACAAGGATCATTATTATGTTATTAAGTTATTAAGTCTGCATTTATAAGTTATTTTATATTTGCCAAATGCAAATATAAAAATCATTTCTTAATTATACAGGCATTAAAGTCTTGCATCATTAACCACATATTTTAAACAGCTTTGTATCACTTACAAAAACAAAATATCAGATTATTGAATTTCCTCCATTCCAATGTCCCACTGCCTTACAGCCAGGATTAACCTGTTGATTGTCTCATAATTAAATTAATGTTCTTTTTTTCCATTTATCTGAAAATTTAAGTGCAGGGAAATGAGGCAATACAGGGTTATATATATTCCCAGATCCACTGTTTAAAATGATCAAATTGATTTTTCTGTATTTGTACAGTATGATGGGCAGGCAACATGCATCTAAGAGAAAAAAAAGGAAGACAATAAAACTAAAAAGATTATGAGCTTTGAGTTGAATAGCAAGGGAGCACCAAGAGAAACTCATCCCCTAGCCAAGAAGAGCGTCACTTTACTCTCCTGTCACTACCAGCTGGCAGATGGGCTGGGAAGCCATGGCAGGCTCTTTGCTTAGGCAGCGGTCGGTTTTTGTTCCTGCCATCCAGGAAGGCAAGGCCAGGGAGTGGCTCAGAGCTCATGGTTCCACACAGCGGCTCACCCCACTGTTAAGGAAACTATGAGGTTAGCCAACGAAAATGGAATTCAAATCTGGAACCAAACCTCACCTGATATATTTTAATTGATGGCCATATGATTGTTCATCTGTTTATAATTTGAGTGTCTTTTCTTGGTATGAAAAATGCTTTTGTACAGGGTGGGACCCATGCTCCTCTCAATTTCTATATGGAAAAAAATATTTTCTATCTTTTCATTGCTTTGCTGAGTAGCTTTCAACAAGCTTTTGGAAAAAGTAGGGATCCAGATTTATAAAGTATCAACTGATGCTATGCTAAAACAATGTGGTATTTTATGGGCTGTAAAGCTCTTATTATTAAATAATTTTTTGGTTATGATAATTTTAATAATAATAGTAGTAAACTATCCTAGAGGTTGGAAGGCTAATAAACCTTTTAAATCAGTTGGGATTATTTAAATTCAATTTACACTTTAAAGACTAACTCCAAAATATTATTTGGCTCTAGCTATTGTTATATAGTTTACTTAAATATCACCATTTAGATATTTTACAGAAATTGATGCTAGAATAATGGAACAAAATGGGCCTTAAAATGGTAGAAATGCAGAAATTGATTTATTTTTCCCATTTAAAATATGCTTATCTTCAATGGTTCAAATTTGATTTTCTTGTCTAAATCTGCCTCTCATGAGTCTGTTATCAAAATTTCGGCAGTTAATATAAGATTTTGAAGCTGCATGTCTTTGGGAGAAAAGAGCAGATGTTCTCAAATTTTGTTGCATCAGAATCACTTGGGGACCAGGCACAGCGGTGCTTGTCTGTAATCATAGGACTCAGGAGGCCAAGCCAGAATTGCAAGTCAGAAGCCAGTCTCAGTCAGCAACTTCTCCCATTTATTCTTTCACCCAGAGAAACAGGAGCTAAAAGCCATACAAATGCTCTTGGGGTTAAGCAGGACTTTAGATATCGCCTTTAATTTTCTCCAAATCTTTCAATTGCTTCAAACAAATGAAAGAACAGTGAGCCAGGTGTGGTAGTGCACACCTGTAATCCCAGCGGCTTGGGAGGCTGAGGCAGGAGGATTGCAAGTTCAAAGCCAGCCTCAGCAAAAGCAAGGAGCTAGGCAACTCAGTGAGACCCTGTGTCTAAATAAAATACAAAAATAGAGCTGGGGATGTGGCTCAGTGGTTGAGTGCCCTTGAGTTCAATCCCCAGTACCCCCACGCCCCCCAAAAAAATAAAGAGCAAGGAAATTGGATAATATATACTTTTATATTGACTATTTGTTGAAAATTTTGGAGATTTAATGATGTTCCAACTCTCGGCAGCAGAATAATTCAGCAAGTTAAGCTCTGTACTCCATGTGATATCATAAATTTAGTGCTCCGTGATTACAGTGAAGTTCAAATATGAGAAAAAGTAAATATATTCAGAAACATTCATCTCAAAAGGTGAGAAATATTAGCAAGATGATAGGGATTTAGAAGTGTGTTTGAATTCAGCAAGGCAGTGTGAGAAGGAAAGGGCTGATGATCTTCATGGCCGCCCAGCCAAAGACAGCACATCATAAAACAACCATGCTTTCTGGTGATACAGTACAAAAATGCTCTGTACACAGCATGAAGCATCTTGAAATGTGAATAAATTGGAAGAAGTTCCAAAAACAATAGATATGCTCAAGTGAATGGGAGGTTGGAGTTGCAGCAAATCTTTTGATTTACATAGCATGATTACTTCAAGGCACACACAGCCCTTCCCCAGAGCTGGGATGGATTTTCCTACCAGCGCTTGTAGGAGATGTTGAATTGACATCACAGGGAATTGTCAACAGAGAAGAGAGACTGATTGCCAGGCTATGGGAGGGAGTTGGAGAAGGGAATTAAGTTCCTTACACCTTGTTCATCATGTCATTCCCTCCCTTCTTCAAAGATCTTCTGTGATTTCTTATTACTTAAAGAATTACAGTCAAACCCGGCTGGGCATTTCTGGCGTCCTTTAATCTGCCCCTTCTGCTGGTACCACACAGAATTTTCAGGCCTACTATGCCTATCACCTCATTGGATCAGTACACTGTCCCTCACACAAGTCAGAGGTGCTGTTAGCATTCCCATTTTAAAGATACATAAGCTCAGGAAGAGCTGATTGAACGGACTGGCTAAAAGTCATACATCAGTAAGTGACTGAAGTCAGGCCTGGAATTCCGTGTCTCCTGCACCATACAACATGTTCACGAAGCTTTTTCTCTAAATTAGATTTGTTCCCCCAAACACATCTGTCCCTTCTCCATGTGAAAAGCCACAATTTAAATCCTAGTTCAATTTGTCCCTGTTCAAACCCTTCCTAGTGCTCCTTTTCTCTTCTAAATTTATGCATTTTTTTGTTGTTGTTGTTGTTGACACCACTACTTTTCCTGAAAATCCTGACATGCTTTGTAACATTTTCTTGGCTATTTGTACTGCTCAGTGAGGCTCTGAAATGCTCTTTAACTTTGCACATGTCCTATGTCTCCAGTGGAAATGTAGCTCTTGGAGACAGTGTTTATACACCATACATTTTTTTCCCCTCCATGATATCTTGCACAATTGAAAAGAAAGCAGGATTCAATACATATTTTTTTGGACAAACAAATGATCCTATTCTCATGCTATCTCTGAATATGATTAAGAGAAATTAGACGAAACTGAGAAAGTGGACCAGGTTGAATATGACAAATGTGTTTTTAATAGCACATTCTTTTCTGTTGAATCAAAGTGTTCCAAGGGCAACAACCAATGCTCCATGTTTAGCTAAGATGCAGAGTCATAAGAGCTGACCAATCTTAAACTGGGCATAACATAAACCAGCCCTTAAGAAATTAAGACTTGGAATATATACTGATAAGACAAGCTCTTGTGCCTTTGACTTCTCAGGCCAGTAACTCACAGGCAGTTGGCATAGCATGGAGAAAGAGAAAGACAGGATTTCCCTAACTGCCAAGCGCTGACCTGGCCATATTCCACCTTCCTGAGATCAGTGCTGCTCCTTACTTTCCTGGCCCATGCAGAGGTGCAGCTGTGACAAGGCAAGCCCTGCCTGGAGCTTCTCCCAGACCTTCTCATCTCTTTTTGGCTATGGGATTGAGAGCTAAGCACAGTTGCCTTTGGAAAGTCTGGGACATGGGAAATAAAAATCATGGAAGCATCCCCTCACAGGTCTAAGTGCCTCCTGCAGAGTGGGCTTACACTCCCACTTTCACTCACTCACTCAGTGTGCCAACACACCCACGACCGTGTGTCTCTGGGTTGTGTGTTCCCATTCCCAACGGCCCAGGCCCTCCAGGATCTGTACATGAAAACGGTTTAGGACTGATTGGGCCTCCCACGCTGACCACACCTGTGATCAGAGTTCTCTGGGTTCAGAGCCCCAGCCAATTTTGACAGAGCTGTGTGGTCTACACCATATTTCCATGTTTCTGGATGAGTGTGTTGACCAAGCAAAAACTAAATGGTAGGTTATGCCTATTTACATTGATGACTTCCTCTCAATTTACTAGGTCCTTCCATCACAGAAAGTGATTATATTAATCTGAGTGCTACCTGGGAAGTTGAAAACTTATGTGGCTTTTATTACTTCTGCAAGAGCCTCTCAATTATATTCTACACACATATTTCTTCACTTAAGAGTAAAACAGAGCTATGTAAAGTGAGCAGCATGTTTACAGTAGATCCCTATGGCTTGCTATCAAATTAGTGGCAAATCAGTATTATAGTAAACAGAGGTCAAAGATCAAACCCACAATTTCACATAAAATTCAAAACACAGACATAAAATACAAAATAGAGGGCTTGTGTCATGAGACCATCAACTACTCTTAAAAATAATCAAAACCAGGGAAAGATGAGAGGAAACAAAGTTTAAACATAATTTTAGTCCAGAATTTGATGCAAAAGCCAGACCTTACAGAGATCTTTTTAAAATCATGACAACTGACTACATGTCACTCATCTTAAATGGAAACACACATCAAAAGGTGGCAAGAACCAAGGGTTAGTGACTCCTGAATTCTATTTGTGTACTTGATGCTGACTTTGGACAAGTCAAAATCTGTCTTCATCTTTCACTCTGAAAAGCAGGGTGGGAACTATTGTTTTACTTCTCTAGATGGACAACCCTGGAGAGAGTCAGGCTAATAAGGAGAGAGTGGTAATTCTCTCCTAGATCTGATTAGATGTGTTTTTGAACAGTCAAATGATTTAGTAGCATGAAATTGTACACACCACACCCCATTGTTACTGTAGGCAGCTCTCCGCTCTTGGCTTCTAAGCAGGAAACTAGAAGAATCTAATTTACTCCATGTTAAAGTACTCTTTGAAAACAAAACAAAAAAAAAAAAAAAAAAAAAAAAAACATACAAATTGATTATCATTAAGATCACATTATTAAAACTGAAGTCCTAATTTAGTTAGCAGTTCATACCCATCATTATTAATCTAGAATTAATGAATCTTGAATTAAAATATAACTTCTCACTGAATGCTTAAATAAATGGACTAGTTCAAATGATAACTATTATAGAAGGAAAATCAAAGACTTTTGGAGTTTAGAAAAGCTCCAAGAGAGTTCTGAATATTTAAAAACAATTCAGGCAATGATTCAAATCATAAGTCTACCTATTAGTTTTCAAGTATTTGCTTAATCAGTGCCACCAGATGTCAGTATATCCTGTGTGATTATGACTGGGTTCTCAAAATCACCCCAAGTTTTTCATTCCAGTTAATAAAAATGATGTAGTGGCCAAATAATTAAGGCTCTCTAGAGGGTCATAAATTCTGTTCCTCCATGGGGCATGTTATGATAGAGTCCTCTCAGTTGAGAGGCAAATTCTCAATTTCCCAGTAAATCTCATCACTGAGGATCTTGAAAACAGGAATACCATGTTCTGTAAATAGACACAAGGTCATAAGCTCAAGGAGTATGTTGAGGAACACAAATTTGAGTCAGTGCCATTGGTCAGCTCTAGACCTCTGCTTCTGGGATTGGTCAAGTCCATTGACTTTGATTTTTTCCACCAAGTAAATATCTTATTGGCATTTGATATTTAAGCCAAAACAGTTATCCTCTATAGAAGTAGAATTTATATTAATGGAGGGGACAACTCATACTGGATATATGCTAAGACGTTTACCCATGTTATCTTATTAAAACAACAAATGGAGAAAGAAAATGTTTGGAATGCCCTATGAGTTTCATGTGTGCCTCTTTTTCATGATAGAAAGAATTTAAATTTGCTTATTAGAATAGAGTCCTCAGTCTTCCAGAGTTTTCATTGCAGTTAGTAAAAGTGATGTAGTAGTCAAAAAATTAAGGCTCTTAGTAGACTTGGCACATTTTTTAGTTTTTAGAATATTATTAAGCAACAACTGGTTTGTTATTTAAAAGGATAAATCTGGGAGCTTTCTGAGAAGGAGTTAAGATTAAGATCTGAAATGTTATTTAGCAATATGCCTTCATTGTGATATATGTGCATTTTGGAACTACAAACTCTATAGATGTTAAAAGTCCCTGACATTTTGCTGGTTCCCAGGAGAATTGAATTTGACATAAATAAAGTTCACATTGGGACTTCACATTTGGAAGACTTGTCCATGGTGATTGTCCTGGGCATGGTCCCTGGGGACAGCATTATGAAGCAGTTCCAGGTTTCCTTCTGTGTGATGAAAAATGCACTTTTTATCTAGAAATAAAAGGATCCTCTTTTATCCTAGAAGTTGATATCACTGTCAGCTTGAAGAGAAATCCTTTGAAATATTAATCTTTAGTAGAAGAGAAATTGTTATAGTCTTGGTCCTTTGGGACAAGAGGAAGAAAAATTCAGCAAAATATCTTAGATTCTACTTATAAAAGACGTAAATATATCTGCTATTGTGTTTGTGAAAAAAATAACTGGATTTTTTAGAAAGTTTATCTGACTTTAAAATGTTTTTGAAATTTACTAGAAATGGTTCCTTCCCTCCTCGAATGCACGTGCATGTGTGTTATTTCTTTGGCTCAAAGAAATGGCTGAACCAAATAGTTAAGGATTCTCTCTTTATTGGATAATGTCAAATAGGGAATTTTTAACTTGATAACATATGTTTTATGACACAGACCCCAAAAGTCATTGTATTTGAATATTTGCACTCATGTACCATCATAAAACCTTAGAAATCAGAAAATTTTTGCTTAGTAACTGAAAGCAGATGCTCCAAAAGTCACTCTGAGATAAATCTT
Organism: Marmota marmota marmota; assembly: GCF_001458135.2. Classification (NCBI taxonomy): domain Eukaryota; kingdom Metazoa; phylum Chordata; class Mammalia; order Rodentia; family Sciuridae; genus Marmota; species Marmota marmota. The sequence goes on from NW_025999949.1 coordinate 632,026, forward strand.
ACTTGTCTTTGAATCTTTCCCTATAAAAACTTATTTCACAAGCTACAGAGAATCCCACCCACTCATCAGGTCCCCGGGCATTTCCACCACTTACTTCTTAATAATGATAGCTCTACTATACACTTATTTATTTTACTCACTAAAACTGGTTTCCAGGCAATCACTAATCTTCCCAACAGACTGTTAGACAAGTAGATGGGATACAATTAATGTTTTAAAGCTGGAGAAAGAACACATGTGGAAGTGGAAGGCATTTCACATACACCATCTCATTTATTTTTTATGAAACCTTCTGAGGTGAGGGTTACCTTCTCCACTTGGCCAATGAGGAAGCCAACCCAGAAGGATTAATTAATGTGCTCAAGGTCACTATCTTTTTAAGTACCAGAACCAGAATTTAAATTCAGATCTGTCTGACTCTAGAAACTGTATTCTGTCCAGTGCAAGCTGCTTTTGTTTAAGTGACTTATACAAAATTACATGATGAGGGATAATAGAATTGGGCACAAAATTCCATGTCCATGCTCTGGATTATGTTTGCATAGAATCTTCACAATAAAGCCCAGCAGTTAATTCCTACTCCTTAACCAATAATATCCTACAGTTTTTTTTCTTTCTTTTATTGCTAGTTCTGATATATTCCACATACTCAATATCTCAACTGAATTTCAGATTTTCTTTCTCTTGAAACCTGAAAAGGTCAGTCCACAAAGCACCAAGGAGATAATAAGGAAATCTCAAAAAGGACTAGCATTCAAATGTGGTTTATACCACAGAGATGTACCATGGATAGATCAGCAAGCTTCTGTGTGTCCATGAATCAGGTCAAGTGGGGTAGGATGAGGGGCCTGGACTTGACACCTTCACATTGGCTCTGTGCTTCCAATTTCATGTTCACCTTCTTTGGCTCATCTTTCCTTCATTTCTTATCTCTAGTTCAAACCATCATTTCCAAAACAGAAGAGAAAGAGAAGAAAAACAAGAGTGCATGTACTCGGATTAGTTTAGTATTAAGTTACGCGAGGTTGATATTGCCTTAACAAGTAGAGGGTCAAAAAATTGATGCAGTTTAAAATTCAGTCTTGTTTATTTAACATGGATCTCAATAGACTTAGCTAGTACCAGGTTTATAAACTGACCTCAATGCAATGAGAGAAATGGGAAATGAACCACTTTCTAACCAGATCGTTCTGTGTGTTTTTAACTGGGTGATTGAGGAAGTTTCTACTTGTGTGTTTAAATGATGATCTCTAATGTTTTGGAAAAGTACTAAAATCCTTCTAGGGGCCAGTTTGGAACCCGTACTCAAAAGATTATAGAGTATTGGTAGAGAAAGTCTTCTGAGGACACAAGCACTTGCTGAGTAAACTCAGTTTAATGGGCACCATTTTGTTACTGGGTGTATGGAGAGCAGAAAAGAATGTAACTGAGAAAAGATGTAGCATTGTGGCAAAAAAAAAAAAAAAGCACACTGTGCCCACAGTAGGCCATTACCCAACAGGCTAACTACTTGCTCTTGTCCATGACTCACTCTATGGTGATGCCCAGTTCTTGCAAGTTCTAGCACCAGACTCTGCATTCCCTAACTGGCAGGATCATCATCTTATTCACTATTATTGCCTCAGTGCTTGCTACATAATAGGAACTCAATGAACACTCAGCAAAGAAAGTGAACAATTAAAAAAATAAGTGAATATCTGAAATTCCTGGCTGGTAAAACCCCCTGCTTTGCTTCCAAAGTTAACTCCAACATTAGCTCTCCTTGTCCTGGCCCCTCTTTAGAATTCACAGTGCTTCTCTTCTTCCCATTCTCTTGGAAAGGTGCTAGAATATAGATAGTAGAGTTAGCAGGACTAAAATTATGGTCTGTAAAGTTAAATTTTTATCCACTTAAAACTTTGGCACTGGCACAGGGCCTGGCCCTCAGTAGATGGTCAATAAACATCTGCTGAACTGAATACTGTGCCTAACATTGCCTGTCCATTCATCTCAGTTGAGACCTTTTATTAGAATTATGTCACCACAAATGAAAGAAAATTAATTATACAAAGAGAAAAGAACTGAGAAAAGATGTAGCATTGTGGCCAAAAAAAGAAAAAAGCATAACACCCATAAAACAGCAGTGTTCTGTTCCTGGGGCTCTCTGTTCCCCTTGCCTAGACACCTGGGCATGTTACCTCAGAGCCTAAGTCCATCCTTAGCTCGTCTCCCACTAGGTCTGTAGCGCAGCATATGTTTAGCCACTTAGAGAGCACGTAGTGGGTCTTCTCTATCATGTTAACGTTTACTGATGAGCAGAAACTATATGCAAGCAGGTGACAAGCTCTCAGGAGGACATGCCTCAACGTCATTTGACACATCAGTCTAAGACTCACCCACTCCAAGGAGTTTTGTCTTCAAAAAGAGAGAAGTTACCCTTTCACCTGACTCTGTACTCCACCCCATCCACACCTTCCATCCAGCTAGACTCTTTTTGGCCACTCAAATGCCAACATGGACACTATGCCCCCAAGTGTCCACCTTCCACTCATTTATCCCATCACTTTTGTCTGCTTGGAAAATTCCCCCTCCCGTCTTTATGGTTGCTGTTCTTGGGAGTTTGTTATGGTTTGGATATGAAGCGTCTCCCAAAGACTCACGTGTTGAAGGCTTGATCCTCAATCCACCAATGTTCAGAGGTGGGCGAGGCTTTTAAGAAGTGCTTGAATCCTGAGGGCTCTGGTCTTATCAGTAGATTAATCCATTGTCAAGTTCATAGCCAAATGGGCTGTTAGGAGGTGGGGCCCATTTGGAGGAAGTAGGTCACTGGGCATGACTTTGAAGAGACAGAAAAAACACATACAACAAAGCAATTACTCCAAAATGGAAGTTTGTACAGGAGATCTCTTGCTCCAAAAGTTAAATCCTGCGATGAGGATTTGTACGTCACTCCTTTATTTGGGAGGTGATCCAAAGAATCACAATGAGGAAGTGAGAGAGTGAAATAGAGAAGGAAAAGGTGGTTACAAGAGTATTCAAAATGTGTCACACTGTGGGCAATGCGGGCACCATCTTGCTGGGAATCCTCTGAGAAACAATGTAGAGCACACTTTGGAATATCAGTGAATTCTTGTCCTTCATTTTAAGGGATTCTTCTGGGGAATTAAGTCTTTGGCATTTTTGCTGACCTCGTGTGAGGATGACATGCTCCTATGGCTAGAGAAAGTCCTTAGGTCAAGATGCAGATGCTTGAGGAACAAAGCCATAGACATGTGGAAACTGTCCAATCCCCTCCAGGTGGTTCTGGATAGTCCCAGGGAATATGAGTGAGGTGCCACAGAACAGGTTACATGACACAGAAATACGGATATGTGAGAGGAGGGTACTGCCAGTCAGAAAAATGTTCATCGAGCAAGGCTTTGACAATGAATAAGGGTTCTCCCAGGTGCTCAAGGAGGGGAAGTGCTTCAGGCCCAGGGGACAGTATGCACAAGAGCTTGCAGATGTGAGCTAATGTGGGCTCTCCCAGGTAGCTGGCTGCGGATAATCCTGAAGGAAAGAAATGTGTGGGGCAAGTTGAGATGGGAGAGGTCTGCTAGCATTTGCATTCTCTGATTCCAGTGTCAAGAGAAAAAAACCCATAACAAAATGGTGGAGAGGATTTTTGTCCACATTGGCCACAACGAAAGGATTTGGCTGGCCATCATGGCCAGTGCTGACAAAACTTGCCCTTCTCTGGATCTGTGATACCGTCCCCACCACACGCACACAAACTTCTGCGTCCATGTGACAAGTACTGGTTATGGATTTGAAGAACATTTGGATGGTGAGGGAAGGATGCCAACCATGGATTGAAGATTTACAGAACAGATTTTAAAGGTTCTATAGATTTCAGCTTCCGGCATCTTGTTTCCTTTGATTTATTAACTCATTTGCATGAATGGAGAGTTTGTTCTTCCTGAACTTGTCAATTTTATTCTAGTGTCTAGCTGACTCGTGTGGAATAAAGATCTCGAGAAGAATGTGACATTTTCAATTCTTATGAGGAAGTATAATTTGGGGCCCAAGGAAAACAGCCCATGTTATTGACAGGAGAAACATGACCCTCACAGGGGAAAAGAGAACAATACGGATTGGGAGCCTCTGACTTCAAACATATGCCACTGTGTTCAAATAAACAAATAACCCAGAAATATCTACAGTGGAGAAAACACAATTAACAAATTATAACAATCACATTTCATCTATGTTTGAGGTGTAGGCCTCTCTGAGCAGTTCACATATGCAAGGCTTTCTCCATGAGCTACTGCTCATCTGTAGCTGCAGCCTTTGATGGTGTCTCTCCCCACTGTAATGTGTTTTACTACATCAGCAAAGAAAAATGGGAAAAAGGCCAACAGTAAAAATAAAGGGTATTTGGGGGGTTATTCTTGTTTATTTAGTTTCCTTCTTAAAAAAAAGGCAGCTGGGAACAGAGAAGTGGGGGACAAGAGTATTTAATTATAGCATAAAAAAAATCTTCCAAGTGCTCCATTCTGGCTTCTGTCACAGTACCAGCTTTGTCCTATGTGTGAGTCAGAGCCACCCAGGGGTCAAGCTTGTGACTGTTGAGAACCACTGTGGTGTTTGGTTATATTTGTGGAATTCTGGAAAACACTAGTGTCAGTCCCATCCCCACAGGGCAGGGCTTCTCACACTGGCACTGTTGATATTTAGGGCTGAATGACCGGTTGTTATAGAGCTAGTCTGAATATTTTAGGATTAATATATACTTATATTATATATTAATAATATCTATTATTACATATATATGCAATTGTAGATGGACACAATACCTTTAATTAATTAATTTATTTATTTTTATGTGGTGCTAAGGATCGAACCCAGGGCCTCACATGTGCAGGCAAGTGCTATACCCCTGAGCTGCAGCCCCAGTCCTATAGGATTTTTAACATGCCTCAGGCCTCCATCCACTAGGGGGGTCCCAGTAGATATCTCCTTTCAAATTGTGACAGCCAGAAATGTCTCCATCCATTGCCAAATACCCCTTGGTGGGAGAAGATCACTTCATGTGAGAACCATTGATTTAGGGCCCCAAAATCATTGCTATGGAAGCAAACTTGTTCTACAGGACCTTTCAAATAGATCATTCTAGTTTTTCTTGGAAAAAAGAAGAAACCGGTCTTTTGCCTTTCCCCTCTTTGGTCTACAGTTGTTTTCTTTTAACTTCTAGAGCCTTTTTATTACCCTGAAATACACATTCCCCTATAATACTTGGTCTTTATTTGATTTTCTCAGTCTTCTCAGGCAGACCATAGTTACAAAACAAAACCCAGGATCCCTGTGGCTTGGGAAGCTTAGGTGAGCTGATAATCAAACATTTTCAGACACTAAAAGGGAAAAGAAACATTTTTTTCATGTCCTTCCTACTAAAAATGATCTATTGTAAGTGATGTTATTTTTAATTTCCAGAAAAATTATGAAAGTTATAGTCTCCTTGAAGCAAAGAATGTATTTTGTCCCTATGAGTGTAATTGTTCAAAGTGCTTGATACATAATAGATGCTCAATAAATGTGCAATGACTATTTGATTGAAATAGATCAACTAACAGTTAGACTTTAGCAGTCTCAGCCATAGGGAACCCAGAAACAAGCAAGCAGGGCTCTGGGAAGTGCTCTGTATTTGAATGAGTCATTAGTGAAGAGATAAGTCTCCATGTTCTTCTCAGTTCAAATCTGTTCAGTAAACATTTATCAAGTGCTTGGTGCAGTGAGACAGAGACACAGACGCGAAAAGAAAAAAAAAAAACATTCTCTACTCTCAAGGCACTCACGAAAGACACATTATGGATAATTTCATGTAATGTGGCACATTCTGAAGCACAGGGACTTACCAGTTCTGTGAGAGCCCAGAAGAGGGACGCCAGTCCAGACTTGGCAAGGAGGAAAAGAGTTTTAAAGGGTGGCATGTGGGCCGTGTCAAGGGACAATCTGTAGGTAGGCATGTGAAGAGGGATGGGGAGTGAGGGAGTGAGGTTTCTACCTCCTCCCAGTATCCATTCAAATGTTTAATCCATCAAATGGATTGACTAATCCACCAATGAGGTCAGAGCTCTCCTGATCTAATCACTTCCTAAAAGCCCCACCTCTGGACACTGCTGCCCTGGGGACCAAGTCTTCAACATGCGAAGACTTTGGGGGAACATTCCAGATCTGAGCCATAACACTCATAGACGCCTTTGTGTTTTTAAAGATCTCTCAGCTTATCAAAGAAGTAAAGTTAGTTTCCCCAAAGGATGGAGCTGAAGAGATGGGAAAGAAAAAAGAGGGGAGTCCAGACTTTGAAAGGAAAAGAGGGTTAGTTTATTAGCCTTAGTATCTCCAAGATGGCAAAGTCTGCAAATGGCCTGAGTCAGAAAACTATATTTATGTGCTGAATAGCAGTGAGTTCAGGAATTCTCGTGAAGTTCAAGATAATGCTAAGATCTGGATAGGAACTGAACAGGTCAAACACTCTTAAGGCTAGTACTGTGTTGGGTAGGCATCCACAAAGCCACTGAAGTATCCCACGGTGAAGTAGGAATTCAGTCTATCCTTGAGATTTGTGAAGTCTTGGCAAGAATTCAAATGGAGGTATCTCCCCTTCTCCTCCCAACCCTAGTCCCGTTTCTTTGTGAGATGTGAGCTGGAAGAACAGTGTAGGATGAAGCAGGCTTATTCTCATACTTGGGTGACACAAGCCAGTAGCACTGTCCATCCCCTGGTGGACAGACCCAGAGGGGAGGTCCTGGAGGTGGGCTGAGGTCTATTTGGGCAGGCCAGAGTCCCTGGATTCAAGGTACCAGAACATGGTCTTGCAAGAGAAGGCATATGCTCCCGTGGAACTCTTTCCTTGGCCCTGAACTCCTTGTTCCTTGAAGAACAACATCTTCTAAAAGATGTAGACCAGGATGAGAACCCTTGTGGGTCATATTTAATAGTAGTGATGACAGAGATTGAGTCAGGGACTTGCTCTTCATTGAGTGAGAGTGTGTGTTTGTTTCTGGGTGTTTTGGGGGGAGGCGGATAGCAGTGATGATAAATAAATATATTTATAAATATATATAAATAAATAAATATAAATGCATCCAAGGAAAACAAAGAGGAAGAAGCAGCTTAATCCAACTCTATTGCCTCAGAACCAAATGAAATGTAAGGTGACTGCTCTCACAGATTGATTTTCTGGTTTTCCCTGGTACCTTAAGTTCCTGCAGAGTTAAAACAAGCAAGCGGAGTGAGACATGCTGGGAGACGACCCACTAAGTGGTAGTTGTCAGCACCACCCCCCAAAAAAAAGAGGGAGAGAGAGAAAGAGACAAAAGAATCCCCAAATAGAAAAAATGCATTAGTTGGGGGTCAGTTAGTGCCAGGGAAAATAGCTCTACATGCCTCCTCAGAACAAAACTCCATTACAGCATGGGACAATAATGAATGTGCTTTTAGAAGATTCCATTTTTGGGGAAAAGCATTTGCTTTCAGTTGCTTAAAAATGAGTTAATTTAGAGCTCTTCATTCACTTAACAATTTTGATGCATTAGACACTGCTGCAGTTTCCAAATTAATCTGAACAGACTTTCTGTTGCCTGTCCTCTGGCTCAGTGTCATCTGACCAAATTTTGGCATTGCTCTCCTTCCTCCTCCTGTTCTTCCTCCTCCTCCTCCTCCTCCTCCGTGCCTCCCCTCCTTCCTGGAGAATTCCACCTGCCCCTCCACAGTCCTGTACTGCACGGCCCATTTCCTAGTCCGGCAGAATAAAGTCAGACTGACTAATCTAAGCCTGAAAACGAGGCAGCAATTCAACTGTTATGCCCTAATTCACAGGCTCATCATTAAATTATCACAGTTTCAGATGGAACTTTCAATTCTTCTAAAACAGCTGGCAAATGGCAGGAACAGACGCTCCCACTCAGTGGAGTGGCTTCCTCAGGAGCTGTAGAGAAGACACAAGATAATGGATACCAGCAAGGAAGGTCCAGACAGCCCTGCTCCCCAGCTCCCAATGTGGAACATTGAGGTTTCCACACTGGATGCTTGTTGCCACCTACCAGGACCCTTGCCTGGCCTTCAAGAGCTCATCATGGCTCAAGGTAGAATCCTACCACTTCCCTGCTTTGAAGAACTTCTTCTTTAAAGTCAACCCTAAAAGGAGGAGTGAAGATGGGGACCCACTTTGTTCAGACACTAGGTTTAGCCTCTTTCTCCTGAGCAAGAAGGCCTTGTGGACCAGTCTAGCAAACAAGCCATTGTTCAGAGTACAGGTGTTACCGACAGGGATTCCAAGTACCAAATGACTGAATTACAAACAAACTTGAGTAGGCTGGTGCCATCTTGTTCATCCATATACATTTTGTATCTGCATCTCCCCAAGGCTTATCTGCAGAATCAGCACTCAGGCTCTGGGGCCAGGCCTGTTGGGAATGAGTAGATGAGATAGGATGGTGCTGATGGCAGTGGGGGACGGACAAGAGCTAACATGATCTACATCCCTGTTCCACTTAATTAAGTTTGGCCTAAAGTTTTCTCCGTACACAGTGAACTGAGTCCTAACTTTATGTGTGACAGACTGTGATCAACTCCTCACAAGTGGCGAGTCTCAGCTAAACACCACAGACAAACTTTAGTCAACCACAGTGAAACCAGATTCAAGTAAGGCAAACGCCACGCTTTAACCAATCCGGCTGTCCCTCCCTGTGCCTCATTTCTCTTTTCCATACATGGCTGCCCCTTTTCAGTCTATGAGTGTTACTCAGCCATGTGGAAGTCCCCGAGTCACTCTATTCTGGTTCTGGGGGCTGCCTGACTCACAAATTGTTCCTTGCTCCATTCCACCCTGTTGAATTTAATATGTCTGAAGTTTTATTTTTAACAATCCTACTCTCTAGGATCAAGTGCTTTGAAACTATCCTGCCATTTAAAGTCTACAACTATTCTGTGAGTAGGAATCGCTAGCACTCTTTTAGAAATAAGGAACTCAGGCTGGGAGAAATCATGTAACTTACCCCAGGTCACTAAAAGGGAGGTCAAAGAGCCAGGATTCTAAACTCAGCCCAGGCTCTATCCAGTGTGGAGCAGTATCTCCTGCCATGCCCTTGGGGTATTTATTCTTTGTACTTTGAGAGCTCAGTTGTACTCAGTTGTCCTGTGGTTCAGCTCTAATCTTGTCCTTTGATTCTAACAATTAGGGTCTGTTTCGTTCCCTATAATCAGTTTCTCTCCTTGTTTTAGGTCCTTCTGGTAACTGTCCTTATCTATTTCCTCTGCCCTGGGTGCCTATAATGCTCCATCTCTCTCTCTCTCTCTCTCTCTCTCTCTCCCTCCCTCCCTCCCTCTTTCTGTGGTGTGTGTGTGTGTGTGTGTGTGTGTGTTTCCAGTGCTGGAAGGCAAACCCAAGGCCTTGAGCAGGATAAGAAAACTCTACCAGCAAACCATCTCTCCAACCCTTGGACCTTCAACCTTCATTTCTGTAGGACAAAAAAATTGTCTGGGTTTTACCAGCACTGCCCATGAGTCCCAGCTACTGACTGGGTACCCCACCACCTACTTCTAGATTTATAGACATTTATCACTTTCTTTTGCCCCTGTTTCTGACCACCTGCTTACCTGATCCACACACCCTCTCTCTGACCTCTACACCTCCTCTCCTAGGCCCACTGTTAAGTTTTTGGGCATCAACTTGTTCCATCTGTCCCTCAAGTTTAAAACACTCCATGAACTGAAACATTTGGAAAAACAACAACAGCAACCTATAAATTAGACTGAATTTTCTTCAGTGGGTGCCAGGGAGGCCTGGACCATGCATTTCCATTTCTGCCATTACCAGGGCCATCCTGGTCTTCCCTTCAAGGTCTGCCCTTTTGGAAGCCTTGCCCACCCACTGTGTTGGCAATTAATGATCCTGGTCAGCCTCTTAGGCCCTATCTCATCACTACCACTGACTCCAGGGGCTCATTTGAAAGTGTTCTCAAATGCATTTTCCATCACTGATTAAATAGATAAGGAAGGAGAGCTTTATTCATTAATAAGTCTCCCTTGGACTGACTTCTGAGAAAAGCATTCAGAGCAAGGGAAGGACATAATTCCCAAGAATCCTGAACAGCTACCCCTGTAGAGAGCAAGGAAGGACAGGGGAACATGGAGCCACACATGAGGTCTTGCAGCTTTCCTAGTGCGGTCTGCTAGTGTGCTAACCCCGGTGGCAACTTCTGTTGGGCTAGCAAGGCAGATAGTGATGATGGTGGAGAGAATCAGGTGTGAAAAAAGACCCTCAGGAAGGGGGTCAGGGAAAGCTTCAGAGAAGGTTGGGACAGATGGATGCTTGGAGCCTTGGAGAAGGAGGAATTGAGGAGGAGTCAAAAAACCGATTTTACCCAGTATTGCCTAGGACTATACATTGACCCCTATCCGCCAGAGGTACAAGGAAAAACTAGTGTGCTTTGGAAACTACTTTCAGCTTCTGAAATATATTTCCTTTGAATGTGATTTTGAAAAAAGACTAGGCCATGTGGAACTCTAGAACCATAAAAACCCCATTTGGACATTGTCCCGGGCCACTGAAGAACACATTTGTTTTGTAAACCATCTCGCAAGTCCTCAGGAGGGCACTGATTCCGTCTGGAAATAAAGTTTACCCAAATTTCACCACATTTTCTAATGCCATCTTCCTCAGCTAGAAATCCCACTTCCTTCCTTGGCTCCCTATATCTCTGGTTCAAAAGGGACAGTAACATTCACCTATGGCAAATATTCTGAGAATCCCCAAAGTCAAGTTGCCAGGAAAGCCCCACAGCCCAAGAAGGAGAAAGAAGGAGAAATAGGCTCAGCAGAGTTTAAGTATACTCCTTGCCCAAGGGTTTGTCGTGCTCTTGGCAAATGGCCTGGGTTTATTTCAAGAGTGGGCAAGACAAACTCTGCTGGCAAAGGCAGTCCAGCCAGAGCGCAGGAGCTGAGTAGGCAGCTGGGTGCACCAGGATCCTGTGATCCCATCACCTAGAGTAGGGCTACAGGACAGTGGAAATCCTGAATTCCATCTCCGATGTCTTAAAGGAGGCCTATAAAAAAAAAAATCTGTCGAATATTTTGAGATCCATGGAGGCAGGGAATGTTGGAGTCCAGAGTCCTAGGTCTATGTGAGAATGTGGAAATAGACCCTTTTAGTTTAAAACAAAACAAATACCAAAAAAAGTATTTTGCAAGTTACTGAACCTGATGTGGCTTAAGATCTGTGGATGCTGGATCTAACAAGGTTTGTTCAAACTTCTGCAGGTCCTCTTGACTCTGATAATGGAAAAATGAGCTCATATTTATTAAGCAGAGTGAACAACGCAGCTGTCTCCTCCCCATCCTATCGGTGTCCCCTGACTCCTTGACCTCTGCACATACACTATAGGTACCAGATAAGTCCCAGTGTTTTCCTTTGCTTTTTCTTAGTAGAAATCACACTCTCCACTCCCCTTTCCTGCTTTTGGTCTACTAGGGCTTTGCCAATGAGAAAGAGTTCCTTTCAAAACAGTGGACATCAGGTTCAGGATTTGGGGAAATGGTGGTAGAAGCATCTGAGAAACGGATTGCTGAAAAAATAATCACCTGAAGCTTAGGAAAAGAATCCTCTGAAAAGACTTGAGCAGACAGGATCTGATGCTCACACAGAGCTAGAAATCATGCCTGTTCTGACCAGGCATGAATGCGGCAGGTAAACTCAAGCTCTAATGAAAATATTTGCAAAAGACCTATCTGATAAAGAACAGCTATCCAAAATACACAAAGAATGTTTAAAACTCAACACTAAGAAAACAAACAACCCAATTAAAAAATGGGCAAAAGATGTGAACAGACACCTCACCAAAGAAGATAAACAGATGGCAAGTAAGCATATGAAAAAATGCCCAACATTATGTGTCATTAGGGAATTGGAAATTAAAAACAATGAGATTCTACTGCACACTGATGAGAACAGTCAAAATCCTAAACTCTGGGAACACCAAATGCTGGCAAAGGATACAGAGCACCAGGGACTCTCAGTCACCGCAGGGAATGAGAAGTGGGACAGCCACTCGGAAGACACTTTGTCAGTTTTTTAGAAAATCAAACCTAGTCTTCCTATCATATGATCCAGCAATCATGCTTCTTGGTATCTACCCAGAGGAGTTGAAAACTGTGTCTACTCAAAGACCTGCATACAGATATTTATAACAGCTTTATTCATAATTGCCAAAATTTGGAAGCAACCAAGATATCCTTCGGTGGGTGAATGGAGAAGTAAAATGTAATACATCCAGACAATGGGATATTATTCAGTGCTAAAAGGACATAGATTGTCAAGCCGTAAAAAGACAAGAAGGAGCCTTAAATTGCTGAGTGAAAGAAGTCAATCTGAAAAGGCTGTGTAGTGTCTGATGCCAACCATATGACATTCTGGAAAAAGCAAACTATGGAGACAATAAAAAGATCAGGGGTTGTTAAGGGCTGGGGAGTGGAGAAGGGGTAAAAACATAGAGCAGAGAGGATGTTGAAGGTTGTGAAAACACTATGTACTTCAATGATGGATACAGATCATGGTTCATGTATTCAAACCCATAGAATGTACAGCATTAAGAGTGAACCCTAACATAAACTGTGGGCTTTGGGTGATGATGTGTCACCGTGAGTCCATCAATTGTCACAAATATGCCTCTCTGATACGGGGTGTTAACTGTTGGGGAGGCTGTGCATATATGAAGGCATAGGGCATATGGGAATCCATTCCATTTGGCTATGAATTTCAAACTTCTCTAAAAAATAAAGCTTATCTTTAAAAAGCAAGAGGATGGGAAGAGACATATCACATTAAACTTTATCAAGATGAAGCTGGAGTGGGCATATTAATATCTGACAATGATTTCAGAACAAATGATATTATGAAGGACAGGCAAGGCTATTTTATAATAATAACATGGTCAGTTCTCCAGGAGGAAAAAGCACATCCTGTACCTGGGAATATGGATCAGAATGACCAACGCTAATGTTTTTAAATAATGCAGGTCTTCAAAGAAAAAAAACAACACTCTGAGCATTTAGAAAAAGAGCATGTGGCATAAAAGAAAAAGAACATTAGATCATTATCATACTTTTTTGACAGTAATGCTTCGTGCCAGAAGAAAATGGAGTATGTTCAAGATGCTCAAGAAAAGAAAATATGAGCCAAGGATTGTGTATTCAGAGAAACTGACTGTCAAGTAGAAAGGCTACAGACATCTTGTGAACCAACAATTTAGGGAAACTGGTCCCATAACCCCCTCCCGAAGAAGTCTCCTAGAGAAAACCATCCAACAATCAAAGTGACCAGAGAGACACCCGCAAGGAGCATTAAATATACAGTTACTTGTGGAACCAAGACTGCACGAGGGCAAAGGAGCTCTGTTTTCTGACAGCTTAGATAAACAGAATCCACATTTTAAAATGGGAGTGGAAAGATCGTATTCAAAAATGGTTTAGATTTTTTTTGACATCATAATATTGGTAGGATTAGTATCATTATTCTGCATCGGCTGTGCATGAAATATGGGAGAGAACAAATGAATAATCATGGAATATTCTAATTCTATTGTCTCCTCTTGGTGTGGAAAAAGGGAATATAAATTTAAGAGACTAATGAAAACTCTCTAATTAAATACACTCACTTTCTCCCCAGCCCTCAGAAATGTCTGCTGGAAAGGGTTCGAAACAATGATCAATCCAGTAACAATGGACATCTCTACACTCAAACTGTTGTTAGGAGGTTATTCCATACTCAAAAGAAGCAAAACTCCCCAGAGAAGTGGTTGATTCTAAATTCCAAGACAAAAAAATGAACAATTTGTTGTACCAGTTAACAAGGCAGTTATCAAAACTACTAGATAGTTATCAGAACTTCTATGACAAGAGGGGTCAGGAGCCAACTTGAAGAGAATCACACCAGTGGAAGACAGGAAAATTTTAGCTACAATAATGATAATAATTTCAGTGGATTGAAAGCCATTGCCTATGTTTGAATCCAGAATTCCATAATATTACTTAAAAATTTTTAAAGGAGAAATAGTCATCTACAGAGGAGGCAGGCTTTTTATTTAACCTGTTTTTCCTGTACCTTGAAAGTCTGTCTAGTTGAGGCTTTCTGTCCAGAAAAAAATGTAAAGACCATAAAGACCCAATCTTGGGGCAGGCACCTCACACAGGGAAGGGAGGCACAAAGGCTTAGGCTATCCCTCAAATAGAGTTGAGCTACTGTTCCATATCTCCATGGGTTCTGTTGTACACGCCTGACTTAAGAACATTATGGGGCACCATTTTGGAAGACTCTAGGAGACTTTTGTGCCTTTCTTGTCTTGGATTTAGAATCAGCCATTTTTCTGGGTAACCAAATAGTAGATGACAGAAAGAGCCAGTTTATAAATGTATCTGAGCTGATAAATGAATACTGGCATATTACTAACTTGCAATTCCAGATGAATGAACAACTATAGGTACATATATGAATAGAAGCCAAAGGAATCAGGAGGAGGATTATGGGAAAGATAGTCCTTTGTTGTCTGTAGGCAGTCAGAAATGATAGTGACCACATCTCCCCAAGCCGAGATGAGTCAGAGGCCAAGTGGTAAAGCCAGCACATCAAGATAGGATCTTGACATCATTCTCTTTCCCAGCCCCCTCCTGGGGCTCTGCCCTCCCAGAAACTCTCCACATTAATTATAATAATGAGAACTCCAATAGTAATTCCTGTGTTGGCCAGGTGCTTCCAGGTTTAATAAAGACCCAGGTAATATTGGGTAAAGAGGTTTACTATAAAGATATATGGAAAGGACATGACCTCTAAAATGGTGCCCCATGATGCTCCTAGAACTTCCAAGTCAGGTGTGCACAACAGAACCCATGGAGATATGGAGCAATAGCTCAACTCTATCTGGGGGAGAGCCTAAGCCTGTGTGACTCCCTTCTCTGTGTGAGGTGCCTTCCCCAAGGGGGCATCTGATTGGGTCTTTATGGTCTTTTTTTTCTGGACAGAAAGCCTTAACTAGACAGACTTTCAAACCAGCTGTCTTTAGAGTCTGAATTTCCTCATGTCTGACCTACCTAGGGTTGCACAGTTGGGGTCCTGATTCCTAGTTGAATTACTTTGAGCCAGCGTTACAGAGCTAATTTGGGGGGGGGAATATGAAGTCGGAGCCCAGGCAACTCCATGTAGGAAGAGATTTTGGGGAACAGTTTTTCCCATCTCACTCATCTAGGGTTTAAGCTCTGGCCCGGAAGACTTTTGAGAAGTCTCAAAGAAAGAGGGTACAGCCTTCTCCCTTTCCTCCACCAGAAGTCAGGAACAAGAATATGGTGGTGCTTCTACAGCCATCTCAAAACATGAAGGTAAGATGTTCTAAGGGATGGTAGACCAGAGAACCAGGTGGGAAAAGCGGTACTTCAGTGATGATTTTGTTGAGCTGCTGTGACTAGCCTCAGACTTGTTTTGTGTGAGATAAATCAGCCACTGTTACTGGGTGGGTGGGTCTGCTTTAAGCAACTGAATATTTTCTTCATTATTATAACCTCTGTGTTTTCTCATCTATCAAAATAGACTAATTCTGAATTCTTTCCCCTAATAACATCACCGAACCTGAAAAACATATCCACCATAGAGTGGCTATGTTCAATAATAGTACCAGGTGTTAACTTTTCCAAAAGTCAGTATTCTAATAGGAATCTTCCAGACACTCAGTGCCCTTGACCTAAGTGTGATTACTGTCTGTGGTTAACACTCTTTTTGGCTTATGCGGCATTCATTCTCCCTTGCCAAAGGAATTGCCAAGTTTATTCTGTTATCAAGTGTCTGTGTGCTAAGGTGAGGCTGGGATTCTCTCTCTCTCTCCAAGAGGTTTCTTCTGCCACAAGCCTGGCTCATTTTTCTTGCCCTGCCATTCAGTTTTCTTTGCTTCTCCATGCCTATGGCAGAAAATGGCTTTGCCAAAGCTCCCAAATTTACGTGTATCATACAGAGAAGCTGTTTCTGAATCAGAATAAATTTCTGGGAGAAAGAATGCTGTTGGCTCAGCTTTAGTTAGTGTATTCCTTTGATCCAATCTATTGGCCCAAGGGAGGGCTGTGTAGTGCCTACTGTGACTGCTATTGCTGGGGCCATCCTTACGAGTAAGTAATGAGTGTAGCACTCAGAGTAGAAGTTCAGGGCCTGGGCAGACGCCCTAAGAGTGTCTAGTACAAGCTTGACTGCAGTCACTTCACAGTGGCTTCTTGGTCCCTATGGTACCCATGCCTCAAGACTGTGATCTTACTGAGGATAGGGTCCAGAAAGGCCACTGGCTATTGCAGAAGGACATCCACAGTTAAGTAGGTATGTTGCACATAATATCCATCAGAGCTGAACTTCAAGATTTTTCTTCTGTCCATTTTCTGGGAAGATAGGATCTCATTCCATCTCCCCAATTCAAGATTGGGCGGTACTAGATGACCAGTTCTGGTGAACTGTGAGTATTTTATTACCAGTGAAAGGCCTTCAAGATCATTCTTTTTTTCTGCCATGATCACTGACAATGTTGCAGATGGTGATTTCCCCATCAGCTGTACTATATCATTAAAATGCAATGAGCCTGCAATAATCATGCAGTATAAGAAAGAAGTCACTGAGATCTGAGGTACTTGTTACTGCAGCACATCTACCTTATCATAGCTAGAACCCTGAAAACTGGGCTGGGCTTAGCAGTATTTCTGGAAAAAGACACTTGAAGACTCTAAGTCATAGCACCAAGTTTGTCACAGAATTTTTTTTTCCCCTTCTCTGGGCAAAGTCTCCTATGAATCCCTTGTCCCTACCTCATAAAAGAAATGGCTATTTCCTAGTAGTGATACCATAAAAAAGCAGTATAGTCAGGAGCTTCTTTCTTGCTTGGCTAGGGGTGATGCCCAAGGAGTGCCGGACACATGGACACAGTTTTGTTGATTTTATTGATGCTCCATACAGCCTCAGAAAGGGCTGTCTCTTTGCTGAAATGCAACCTAGTTTTCAGAAAGAACAGGGCTTAGGGCATGGAGTATAGCATAAACCCAAACTACCAGGTAAAAATCCCCATGCTGTCTCCAGTCCTGCAAAAAGTCGTGGAAGAGAGGCGTAAGATTCTCTGGAAAACTGAACTGCAAGGCCTGGGTGCTCCAGCACATGCAGATTCCAAATGTGGGAATGCTATGTGATGATTTTATGAAATATAAAAGTCAAATGAATTTTTCATGAAGAAGTTATCTTCCCAAGATGCAATAATGGAAAATTCCTTTCAAGAACTGGTGTTTAGACCTCACAAAAATGCGCGGCAAATTGCATTGTGATTTATTTGTCAATGTTTTTATAGGTTAGGCGTTACTTTCTACCCCACAGCTGGAGTCAATTTTTAATATTTAAAAGTGGAAAGAAAGCAAAACCTAAACACATCCAGAGCTGTCTGTTTTAGATTGAGCTTTTCCCAAACAGTGCTGTTTAGAACTGAACCCTGAGCATGGTCGGTCAGCAGCCAGCTGGCACTTACTCCCCTGCAACATAGAATTAAAATACCTGGGCCTGGGCAGATTACATATAAGACCTCCTAAATTGTAGTTGGTGGGTCTGTTGTTTATAACTGATTTCAAATGCACGTAGCCTGTCTGCCCTCTCAATTGAAGAAGGAAAGAATCTTTAAACATTTTATTCTGGGTTTCCCTTCATGCCCCAAACTCAAGGTGCCGTGAACATAATTTTCAAGTCCAGTGGTTTCTGGCCTCATTAGATGGTAGGTGAGCAGGAATCCCACAGTACAGTGTCCCTGATGTTTTCCCAATATGCCACCCAACTGCAGAGAAGCAAGCTGATTCTTCCAGACTTTGACTCCCATACCCAGGGCCCATCTTTCCAGGCTTCAGGTAAAACCACCATGCTGACCTTGCATGTGGTGACAAAAGATTCAAATCACAGAAGAGACGAAGCCTTGAAGCTTAATCCTACTCCCTTGGACCAAGTCTCCAGGCCCTAATGAAGGCCTCATTCTGTTAAGTGACTAAGAGTTCACAAACCAGGACTGGGCCTCTGCATTATGGAGCCCCACAGAATAGTGTTCCCAGAACGCTGCACTTATACCTCAGTGCACGGCACATCAGACTTCATGCTCAATTGTGGCCTCCATCGTTGAAGCTTTATGGCTGGCACTGGCAGTTGCTAAGACGGCCATGTGTGTGCTTACCAACAAAGGATTCAGTAACACACAACATCTGGAAGGAGGAAAAACAACTCTAATTGTGACAGGCACAATCCCTTTGGGTAACAGGGTTGATACCCTTCTGACAGAGGGGGTGTTTCTCATTGCCCTCTCCTACCCACTCCCTCTTGATCGTTCTGGAGCCAAGACCCACAGGAGGAGTTGACCTATTTCCAAATGTGTGCGTTGGTCCAGTTGAATCCGCCAGTGGAGGCTCCTGAGGCTGCTGACAACATCCCCCCAATCGGGTTTCAAGAAGCATCAGCCACTTCATAGAGACAAGCCTCAGGTTACAAGGAGCCTCAGCAAACCAGGAAAATGTCAGCATTTTGGGCTCAGCCTGAGCTACTGTGGCCTTTCCCTAGGAACCCTGCTCAGGGTTCTCAACAGAAACACCAGCCTCAAGAAAACCCCTTCGATAACCCCCACCAATCCACAGCATCAACCGCTGAAGGGAAGGGGAGGGTAATGGGTGGTGATTATTCCCCCATCACAAAAGGATTTCTCGCCTCACAAAAGGATTTTCTACGGATTTCCTTTCAAAAGTGCACACCCCAAGAACACTGACCATATGATTCAATTTAGGTGAAAATCTTGAGCAACACACCCAACGCATCAAACATGGTACACAGGCAATTGCGACTAAGTGCAGCAGACCTACCCGCCAGCAGGGGGAGCTCTCCCCCCAGTTCAGGATGCTATGGCAGGTCTCAGATGCCCACCCCACTGCTGCTCAATTAAAAAAATAAAATAAAATAAAATAAACATGCTAAGGATTAAAGAGGAGGGGCCTGGGCAGAACCCGCTGTGCAAAAAAAAAAAAAAAAAAAAAAACAGAGGGCAATGGGAGCCACTGAAGGATTCTCAGAGATGTGTGATTTTGTATTGAGGCAGCCTGTATTTTTCGCTCAATGCCTCTGATCTCCTTAAGGAATTTGTTTTCCGGAATGGTGTTCCTTGTTTTCACTTCCTCTTAAAATGCATCACAGTATTGATTCATGAACCAAGCACTTTCCAGGGACCTAGGACAGGTTCAAGTTCAGGGAGTGTTTCTCAGGAAGTGTATAGCTTTGTTTTGTTGGGGGCTAAGGAATGGGAGGCAGAGGCAGAAATGCCATCATTTTATGTTCCCTTTGGAGCTCCAGGCCTTGAATCGAGCGGCTTGGCACTGAAAACGGTGCTGTTCGAAAGTTAATGGGCAAGGCATTCTGTCAAAGGGGTTGTGCAGATAAACATCAGGAGAAAAGTACACTGTTCTAAGTTCATCTGCATCCAGGAAACCAAGAAAAGCAGAGCCACCCCTGAGCTGGACCGCAGCGCACACACAAACACACGCATGGAATCCAAACACTGTCCAGAGACCAACAGCTCACAGAAGCAAATGAAGAGTGACTTTTCTGAAGAAAGAGCTGGGGAAATGGTATTTCCTTCCTGTGCCGAGGAACAAAGTCACGATATTCTCAGGAAGACTTGAGCTCCCAAGGGCAGTGCTGGGGCACCAACCCTTTCTTTACTCCCGCCGACTGTTGATAGTAAAAGCCCAAGTCTTGACTTCAGAGATGCCAAAAGGCAGAGCAACCCAAGGCAAAGTGATGAAAAGGGGAAATAAGTGTTTTCTTGAGCACTTTATACCAGAATCAGGCCACTGTGTTCTCCCTCAGAGTGACTGTAGCATAGCTGTCTCCTCGTGGTTTCTACTTGTGCTCCTCATCTGCTCCCTCAGGCACCCTCCATAGTGCAGCCAGGAGGATCCTGTTAATCGGATCTGCTCAGAATCCTTCAGTGGCTTCCCATTGCCCCCAGGATAAAGTGCCAGCTCTCTGTTCTGAGGCCCTCCCACTCTCATCTCTGAGGCCCCTGAGTCTCAGCTCTTGCTCATTCTCAGTTACTGCTTTTTCTGCTCTGAAAATCTCATAGCTCCCTGCATGTACTGGGTCTTCAGTGGCATAGGACGGGAGAATGGTGCTGGGAGCATTGTAATGTACCTTACGTCCTTTCTCTGGGCATTGGTAGATGTTGCCAGACTCACCTCTTTGAGGAGCCCCCCAACACCAGGATATGTGGCCTCTTCTGCCCTCTTCTTGGCTCTGCTCCTGTTTGGTTTTTACCCTCTGGGTCTTTGAGACTGGTGTGGCTCTTTTTACATCCCCTCCCTCTTCTATTTTATCCTCCAAATGTTGGGCTACAAATTATTTCACTTTGGAAGCCTTCCCCAACCACTCCCCAAGACTGGGGAAGGGCACCCCTGCTCTCTCTCTTCCATGTTCCCCCATGCTTTTCCTCTTGTACCATTTGCATGCTGTGTACAATTACCCACTGACCTGTCCAATGACCCCTCTAATAATCTGTGAGCTCTGCAAATGTGGGACCTTCTTCTCTACTGTGTCCCTATCTCTAATCTAGAATCTGTCACATGGAGGAGATCAAATACTATTTTCTAAGTGAACATATTCCTTTCCCCTAGATTATCATGACGACTTTGACTTTTGGGGTCAATTTTTCTGATCAGGTAAGATTGATTAGTAGTGAGGCCACAGCTTGGCTTGTGATTGATGCATCTGGCTGCCCTGTTTTACCATAAGGAATATTCCTCCTTCCTTGAGAGCTCTCCTCTCTTTCTCTCTCTCTCTTTTTTCTTTCTTGTGCATACACACAGACACTTCAATAATCTTAATATTTTATGATGTAGCCATTATTTCTGGATGTAAGGGCATCATCTTTGTTTAACTGAATGCCTGGGTAGAGTAGGCAAGGCTAGTGGTTCACTTGGCACTCCAGTGTTTAGAAAGCTTTGTTAACAGGCCAGTTGGACTAGGGCTATGTGAATACAGGCTCTCAACTTACTTTTATGCAAAACAATGCAAATAAATAGAGACCAGGGATCCCTAAAACATTTTCCAGGGTTACGAGAGGTAAGGTACATATTCAGTTTACTCTTATGCATCCCCCATACCTAGAGGACACAGACTCTGCAGGAGAGTGAATCAGAACAAGGTCAAAATCGGATCGTGTCAGTCTGATCATCTGCTGTTTTCAGACTCCTGTAGACTCAAACCTGTAAGATGTGTAAACCTGTGTATTAGAATACATCAACACCCCTTCCCAATCAGAGTGAGTGACAGAGATTATATGCCTGACTTTAATGAGTGACCAGAGATGGCCAACAACTTTGGAGGCTGCAGAGCCACTTCCTGAGAGCTCCACATGTTCTGCAATCCCGGCCCTGTCTCCTGGTCACCTGAGGAGGAGAGAAAAATGGCTGCAGCGAAGAGGATGCAGGCTTCTTTTTAAAACTGGTATGACCCCCCGTATCTAGAATGGTGTGGTTGATGACATGGGTTCCAGTGCTAGGCTGTCAACCACTTCCTAGCTTTGTGAACCCTGGGAGTCTATTAAACTCTCAGGGCCTCCGTTTCCTAATCTGAGGAATGGGAACAATAACAATACCCACCTCTCAAGCTTGTCAAGAGGATTAAATTAACTGAAAAAGTGCTTAGAACAGTACTTGATACAAATTAAGCATTACAGTAGCGAGAGCTGTTTTTGTGATCTCAACAAGAAGGGTGAACAGACTTTCAGATCTAGTTGCAGTGCCTTAAGTCCTTAGCATTCAGAACGCCCACCTCCAGCTCCCTAGCTGTGTTGATAATGGCAGGGCGAGTAAAAGGTGTGGATTTTGCTGGAACATCAGAGGCTTTGACCCCTGGCACTCTGGCCTCTGAAAGGAACCTAGAAATTAAGTGATTTTGCTGATTTGATCAGGCTGGAGTGGGATGCAGGGGACAGGTCTTCAGAAGGTGGCCCTATGGTTTCAGGACAAGGAATCACAAGTGAGCTCTGTTGCTTCTTGGCTCAGGTCACACAGCATTTTGAACTCAAGCTAGTCCCAAGGGTTTGGTGATCTCAGCTTAGTCCTTGCTGCCAGCCTGAGTCCTCTGTAAGCTGGAATTGGCTCTGCAGATGCTGCACAAGCTCCTGGCAGAGTCAGTTGGGCTGGATTCCAGGTGGCAAATGTCCCTCCGGGGAGGATTGTGCAAAAGTGTTCCTTCCTCACAGGAGGAAAGTTGGTTGACCCAGGCAAAGATGTTCTCAGAAGAGAGTAAAGTGTCTCAGGGGAATTCAGACCTCCCTCCCCCATAACAGTCCACAAACTCCTTCAGAGAGAGGTGAACCCAGATGGAGGTAGCTTGGTAGAAGAGGCAAGTGCCCAGGTTGGGGCTCTTCACCGAAGCCAGCACTGACAGACTGTGTGGCATGTCAGTTGCATGTGAGGAGAAGACAATGGGCTCAAGAACAGCTCCAAGGCTTTTCTGGAGCAACTTAGTGGCTGATGAAGCCACTGTCTGCACACCCCCTTGCTAGGCTGAGCTGGTGGGGCTCTGACTGCCCTGTTGGTCCCTCCTCTATCATTCTGTTCTTCAAAGCTCCCCTCCCCAGAGGTCAAGGCTTTCCTTTAGAAGATCCAGGGTGATGGGAGATACATTGGGATACCTTTCATTGCAATCAAATCTGCATCCATCAGCATCTAGCTGGTTCCCAGGTGAGTTGCTGGATGATATCCATTTTTTCTGAGATGGAGGCAAAGGTGAGTACAAGACAGGAGCATGAGTTTCTCAGCCTCCCAGAGTCCTGCAGTGTAGCTTTAGAAGTTGGGGTAAAAGAGAGCAAAAGGATGTTTCTTCCATCTGAATGACTACCACACCATCATAGCCAAGCCCAGGGCCATGCAGGTGAGGAGACTCCCTTCGTTTCCTCAGCTGTGCCTCTTCCCTTCATCCTTCCTTAGCCACCAAGGAGGATAGATACTCTGCAGGTCTAATTTGGGACAGCAAATTCTTTTTGCAGAAAAATCATTTTAAATCTGACAAGAGTTAACTATGTTTCTAGAAAGCTCCTATACAATAATGATCAGTGATGTTCTCTCTCTCTCTCACACACACACATATACACAATTTTGTTTACAGTCCAAAAGAGGCACATACATTCTGAATACATACTCCACCCTCATCACAAACAACTGTAAAATTCTAAAAACCAACACATGCTTGTAAATAGATCACCCTTAAATGGAGCAGGATCTCTGAATACCCCATGAGTCATGCAGCTAAAATGTCCCCTGGGGAGCCCGACTTGGCAAGCACACATTTTCCTATTAAAAAAATTGAGTTCAGAGCTTTCTGTGGCACCCAGCTCAATGCCAGGAAGAGCCCATCTGTGTTGGGTGGGGAAGCCAGCAGTCACTTGTGAGGCCAAGTGCTATGCTTGTCACCTGAAGGAAACACTCTCCCTAGGAGTCACTTAGAATAATGGAGGGATTCATGCTGCAGAAGCAGAATGAGTAGTGGACAAGGAAGAAGGAACCCTGGTTCTAGTAGAGCCTCTGCCCTCACTGGGTTTCCCTAGGAAACATGTCTACTTCACTTGGCCTTTGTTTCTTTGTCTTTGAAAGGAAGGGGCTAGACTAGATTAAATTGAACAACTACCAAGTGCCAGATAAATGAAGGAGCAGTGTGTTATGGAAGTGAAAATGATGGGAAGGGGTCCAAAATTCAGACCCAATTCTCAAGGAACATGCAGATTCACTCTCTCCTGGATTCAAGAGGCTGAGGCTAAACCACCCCCTGACTCAAGTACCTCACTTTGGGAGAATGTCACCACAGAAATATTACAGCAAAAAGAGGACCTGTGAACACCTTCTTTCCTTCTGCTACTGACCAGGGCTGAGCTACAGAACCTCTAAATTCAAACACGCCACCAAACACTAGAAATGTGCTGATGGCGACACGAGAGGAGAACAACAGAGCCTGGATATGGCTCTGGCCTGAACTGCTCAACGTTCTTCTTTCTCTGTCTCAGCCAAGCCAGGCAGACCTCAGAGAAGCGCAGAACTGAAAGAAATCTTAATAATTGTCACTTTGTCTGCTGGAGGGCCACTGGGGGAGACAGCCAGCCGGGGGTTCCTGGAGGTAACTTCAGGCCCCCACCCCCAGAGACATCTGCAGACAGCCTGGAGCCTGGTTAGGAGGACAAGCAGCTCCCCAGGCAGCCTCAGGCTGAAGGGTGGTCTTGGCGGTAGGATCCTGCAGATGCTGAATCTCACCCACAGTGCTGCTCCTTCCTGCTGGCCTGCTTTCCATCAGCTGCCTGCCTCTTTCCACATCTGTGCACTCAGCAACCATGGCTACCTACAAACTCCCTGCTTGGAAGAAACAGTTGGGACTTTTTAGCCAAGGTGCCTCCGGTCCCACCTTGAAGCCCCTCTGCCCCTTCTGCTCCTCACACCGGGTCCCCTGTGTCCTGCCAGCCTCTTTCCCTAGGGTCTCCTCAACAGCCCCAATTCCCAGCCATGTTATTTTTTTCTTCTCTGGTTTCCAATTCCTTAACAGTGACCTTTCTCACAGACATCGTGGCCCAGTCTCTCCTGCTTTTCCAAACAAATCTGATTATTGCTCACTTAACTCCATGACTTGGATTCTTTTAGCTCTGAAGCTGCTCATTCTTTTTGTCTCTACCCTATGGACAGATCTGTTCTTGGCCCTGGAGGGGAGGGGAAGGACCAGCTTCTTTGGACTACATCTCCCAAGATGCCTTGTTTCTGACTTCCTGTTGGGTTTAGCTAATGGAAGGTACCCAGCAGAGGTTAGTGTTGGGAGGAAAGGGTCAAGATATTGTTTTCTCACCTGTTCCCCTGCCTCTGCCTGTTTGATGTGGTCCCTGGTTTTAGTGGAGGTCGTTTATGACTCTAGTAGCCATCAGGCATCCCTTCCTCAGGAGTTTGAGTTTTCACTAAGCCATAGTTACACTGTTCCTTCCCCTTCTCCCTTTAGTTTTAGGGTCCTAATGACCTTCCTCTTGCTGATTCCTGGGGGCTTCACCACCCTTGTGTGTCCCCATAATCCTGCCCATACCTGTGTAAATAGTCCTTTCATTCTCATTTCTGAGACTTCCAGGGTGAATTCTGTTTCTTGTTGTGGCCCCGCTGATACAGTTGTCCTCTAGGTTTTATTTCAGAGTTTGACTCACTGCACTTTGGGAAGTTATATAATTTATTCCCACCAAGATCACTGGAGTGGTTGCTCTGCTTTTGATATCACACACTCTGTAAGTTTTACAAAGACTCCAGAGAAGTTAAATGCCTTGATAAAGCCAATGAGCCCCAGGAAGAAAAGACATTGTCTCAGAGACAAGATCAAAAAAGTCCCCCAGAAGAGCAAGAAGACACTCCTGTGATTTTTGGCATCTCTGACTCTTACTCCTTGATGAAAGCAGGTGAACAAGAGATAGATCATGGAAGGAAAAAATGATACAGAATGATCTCAAGTCTGTTTATTTATTTTATTTGTTTATTTATTTTCCTTTTTGGTACCAGGGATTGAACCCAGGGATGCTTAACCATTGAGCCACATCTCCAGACCTTTTTTATATTTTATTTAGAGACAGGGTCTCACTTAGTTGCTTAGCACCTCATTAAGTTTTTGAGGTTGACTTTGAACTCTTGATCCTCCTGCCTCAGCCTCCTGAACCACTGGGAGGCATGTACCACTGAGCCTGGATTAGAATTTTTTTAAGGAAAAAATTCTGGAAAGATTCCATGTGCCTGCCATTTCAAACAATTAAATAGTAACTTTTGAATTCTTATTTCAGATCTTTTTTAAAAAAAGAAATAGATCATTACAGAGTTGAATACTCCCTGTCCTCACAGTAGTCCTAGTCCCTTCTCTTCTGCCTTAGAGCAACCACTGTGATTGATTCCATGTGTCCCAGGCCACGTCGTTATATGTTCACTCTAGCAAGTGTATAGATAAACAATATGTAATGTATCATCCTATATGTAATATTCTGCAACTTGTTTTTATCACTCCATCTTGGGTTTTCAAGACCTAGCTGATACATGAAGATTTGATCCATGCCTTCCAGCTACTGCATAGTATTTCATACAGGTGCCCCATAGTTTTACTAACTTTATTCATACTCTCAATGGTAGCTACTTGGTGGGATTCATTCTTATTTATTCTTTTTGGTTCCTCTAAACATTGTTTACAAAACACATAGAAAAATTTCACTAGAATACATCCAGGAAGGAAAGCACTCCATCACTGGGCATTACTTGTTTGCAATTTTGTTTGATTTTGCCGAAATTGTTCTCCAAAATGATTTTACCTCCCTGCTGAATTCCTGTTTCCCTTACATTTTCACCAATTCTTGGTTTCAGCATAATTTTCTATTTCTAACAAGCTAAAAATGTGTGGTTGAATTTCCTTGTTCAAATTGAATAATACCTCTGCTTACTGTTGAGACCCAACTTTTTATATATTTATTGGACATTTAGTGTTTTTATGTGAATTATTGGCTCAATAGTCTTTATTAATTTTTCCATTGTTTTTTATCCTTTTAAAAATTGACTTAAATAATTTTATATATTTTGATTATTCTTTTATATACATATATATATATTTAAGTTGTTGACCTTTATTTATTTATAGGTGGTGCTGAGAATCAAACCTAGTTCCTCACAGCTAGGCAAGCACTCTACCACTGAACCACAACCCCAGCCCTTGACTATTCTTTTTTATGAATTATCTTTTACTTTATATTTTTGAAAATTTAAATTTTACCTTTTCCATTATGATTTCTGATATTAATGTATTATAAAATAAATCCTCCCTTATTTCCATATCATTAAAAATTCTTTTGAGGTCTGGGGCTGTGGTTCAGAGGTGGAGCGCTTGCCTAGGACCTGTGAGGCTCTGGGTTTGATCCTCAGCACCACATAAAAAGAAAAAAAAGAAAGAAAGAAAGAAAGAAAGAAATTGTGTCCATCTACAACTAAAAAAATATTTTAAATTTGAAAGGAAAGTGACCACAACACTCGGAGCAACCAAAAGATCTTTATTGCAGCAGTGCAACAAAGAGAAAGGAAAGAAGGAAAGAGAGAGAGAGAAAAGAGAAGAGATGAACAGGGAGAGAGCAAGAGCAAGAGAGAGACAGAGAGCGCGCGTAAGAAAGATAAAGAGCAAGAGAGAGAGAGGGAGAGAGAAAGAGCAAGAGAGAAAGAGCAAGAGAGAGAGGGAGAGAGAGGGGGGCCTGGCAGGAGGGAGTTTTTATAGCCCAAATCTAATGGGGTCTCTGGGTCTGCAAGCTGCCTTGTTGGACCAAGGGGGGTTGAGTGCTCAGCCTTGAGCGGGACTTGACACAAACAGGTGACAAAGGACCAGATAGAGGGGGGTTTGAGTGTGTGGGCTATCTTGCAGCCAACATCTGTTCAGCCTGCCCAGCAGACAACAGAGTTCAGCCTGCTCTGCACCCAACAAAATTCTTTTGAGTACTTATGCTATCTGAAGTTTATTTTGGGGTATGCTGTGAACTGGGGATTCTTTTTTTTCCTTCCCACATACTTGGGAAACTAACATAACTATTGAATGGCTTATAATTTCTCCAGTAATTTATAATGCCTCTTTATCATAAACTAAGCTCCAATTTATGCTATGTCTATTTCTGGGCTTTCTGTTCTCTTTTATTGATCTATTTTTCTATCCCTGTTACCACTCTTACTCTGGGTGAGAATGTGGGATAAAACCCATAGTCTCTTATCTCAACTCTTCTTCTCCAGCGTCTTCCTCCTCAGTTATGTCCTGCACACATCTGCTAGGTCTATCTTTCCAGGAATCATCATCGCCTTATTTATTGAGTGTCTACTGTGTGCCAGGCAGCGTGCTGACTACACATGCATAATATTCTCCAACTTGATTTCATCACTCATCATTGTGTTTTCAAGGTTTAGCTATGCATGCATCTTTGATTCACTTATTTCTACAACTCTAATAAGGCAATCCCTATTCTGCCAATCTGTGGCTCAGAAATTGAGTAACTTGCCCTGTCACTCAGCCAGCAAAAGACAAAATAGGGTCTGGAAGCCATGTCTATCTGACTCTAGAGCATTGGTGGCATTCAATTTCCATTTTCTAGCCTTCAAAAGTTCCACATCCTTCCCTCAGTAAAAGGGATTATGGATCCCGCCCTCTCAGTGTTGCCTTAAGGACTGTGTGAAAGTGTATGTACGAAAGCACTTAACACAATGCCTAGTGCATGATGGGTACTCAATAGACATCAACTAATGTTGAATAAGAAGCAAGAAGCCATAAGTGAAGTTTTTAAAGAAATACATATCAAACTTTACTCCAGTTTACTTACCTGGCTTTGAACTCCCCGTAGGAGCTGAGAACATGAGTGACCACGGGTAGAAATCATCTTTGGATAGCCCCTTTGCCACTCTGCTTCTTCTGGTTGCAAGTTCCCAGGAGCAAAAGGAAGACCAGCCTAGGGGAAGTTCACAAGGATGGGAAACCCTTCGAAATCTTATTTATTTTATGCTGAGCCTTGAGGGCTGAGGGCCAGCAGCTACTGTGCCACTCTGGACTTGCACAGCAAGCCTGCCTGTTGAACGGCCTTCCTGACCCAGATTTCACATCTCCAGGCACCCAGAGCTGGAGGAGGGTATCTTCTTCTCTGTGTGGGTTGCCTAGGCTCAGGTTCAGGCTTGAATCCCCATCCTTTTAATGACTGCCATGGCAACAGGGCACCATAGGCCTCCCTCAGAGGAGGCAGGTGAAACAAGACAGCCTTTCTGGGCAGTTCTCTGGTAATGGGAACCACACTGATGAAGGCAGCTGATTGCCTCAAAAAACCCAGGCTCCCTTAATGCTAGAGGATTATGATCATTTGCAATTTTCTTGGTGATTTTAAGTTTTCACATGAAAAGCAAACACATATGCATATACGCGCACACATGTATGTATGTCCTTCCGTGCTGATGCTGTATCAGAAGCAGTGAGTTGTGTGCTTTGGTTACTGGGCTTTTTTGGACTCCTCCACTCACATCTGCACTGTGTCATTGACAGCTCGGGCCATGGCCCCAGGGCACTCTGCAGGGGTCAGAATAACAGAAAAACAGCAGTGGGGAGGATAGCACACCCTCTCCCTTGTTTGACTTGAAAATTCTTTCTGAATCTTTCAAGAAGCAATATGCTGGGTCCTAATAGAGGTGAAAATAACATCAGGTTGCTGAGAGAGAATCCCAAAAGGGCTACAGCCTATTTTCCTGAGGTCTGGCTGGGAGTACTGAGGAAGCTGCTCACTGCCATAGGATTCCTCTTAATGTAACTGATTTGGAAAGGGCAGGATTTTCCCCTTAAACAGTCTCTCTGTTTTCCAAAATCAAGAGGGCATCTTGGGCCCCATAACCTTTCTATATGATTAAGAGGAAAGAATAATATTCAACTGCTATTTAAGATTACACATGTCTGAAGGAGAACCTGCCCATCAGAGGGATGCTAAAGGACACCCCCATTCCTTGACATGCTAATGTGGTATCACACTGGTTCCCACACATGCCCAAAACACATGACAGGCAACTTGCATACCACACATGTGTCCATGGACACATCTGAGATTAGTCCAGTTCCAGGGAGTGGCATCTATAGCCAGATCCACTTCTGCATTCACAGACACATCAGAACACAGGTAAGTTACAGTAATATATCAGAAAAGGAGCTCGCTCAAAGGTCAGGCTTTATAGTCTCTCAGAGAGTCATTGTAATGCATCTCACTACTGATGGTGCCATCTTGGAGGCAGGAGACCCAATTTCTAATATTTTAGCTTGGATAGAAGACTCCTTTGATCATTGCTTTCCTCAACTGTGGAAGAGCAAGTTTGAGTGCATGGCCTCTGAGAACACTGGCAGCAACAATATTCTCTAAGACAAGCTCCTACGGTACATTGGGTCACTGGACATTCTGAGATACCTGGAAAATACAGTGTACCAAAATTTCCAACTGTCTGACCATTCCTGTTGGCCCCTGCAACCTTTCCACCATGGAAGTTTCCATCTTCTTTCTCCCTCCTTAATTACCAAACATCCTCCTCATCTCCATCCCGCAGCCAATTCTGATGGGATAATTGTGTGCATATGGGTATCAATTGCCAAAGGGAAGGAAATTGCCTTTTAGCTGAATGAAGCTGTGAATCAAAGGAGGGGAATTTTAACTGGACAGTTGAAGGTGAAGATGTTCTGACTACACAAAAGCCTTTTCTATGACTGATGCCTAACATTTCACTGTTAGCAAGTAAGTCCTTTTGCTAAAACCAGAAAGGTAATGGATTATAATTTAGCAGTCCCATAAGGCTTTAGAGAGAAGGAGATTTTCTGATCCTTTTTTTTTTTCTTTAGTGCTTTTTAAATGTAGGGGGTATATAGAGGTGGGGCAGAAAGCTAAGGGACTTAATAGCTGAAGGATGTGAGAGGAATTCCTGAAGGAGAAATAAAAATCACAACGGCAGACATGGGACTCCCGAAAATAAGCTTCATGTGTCTCACAATTTTGGAGAGAGTCTGCCTGACCTAGGAACTTCCCTGCAGGGAGGAGGAGGAGCCCAGTAAAGAAATAAGGCAGGGAATTCCAGACATGTGAGAGCAGCACAGGGCCTAGAGATAAAACAGGAGGCTGTGTTGAGTCACTCCATAAACACTGGATGTCCCCCTCAATGTAAATTTGGTTCAGATATCAAAATGGATGACACCACCCATGCACCAAGAGGGTATTCAAGAGTCTTGTTACTCACATAAGAGGATTTGGAAGGGAGAACAGGGTAGGGAAATATCTTTGGGTTTCATAGTGGGTCAGTAAAGATAGAGGGAGGGTTCCTTAGTGCCAGTAAGCACCTGTGACGCTTAAACCTCCTGCTAAAGAAAGATGGGCCCTGACTTTCTTCTCAGCCTTCTAGGATGTGGACAGAAGAGTAAGGTTGTGATAGAGCTGGAAAGTTATCAGCAAGCATCAAAAATGGGATTCTGATTAATTTTTATAGGCTGGCAAGAAACGATAGATCTTGTATGTCTCTGAAGCCCAATGGACCCTCCTTGACATTTCTAGATCCCCGGGAACCCTGGGCCTCCCAGGCCTTCAGTGTTGGGCAGGGGCTGAAGTGACTTCAACATTCTCAGGCAAGTGGATCAGGAACTTTTATCCTTTTAAGAAACAGTGGAGTCTGTTAAAATATTTTCTGATTCCACAGACCTCCCAATCTCTGTGGTGTGCGTGTGTGTGTTGAAAAGAACATTGACTTTAACACTGACCCCAAGCTTCAGAGTCTTGTATAATGACATGACTGAGCCTCTTAATCAAAACCAGATCATTTTGTGCTTGAGAAACTTGAAATATGCTAAAGAGAGTAGGATGGTGACTCCAAAGGCAAAGTCCCATCTGTCACAGCTACTCACTGAACACAAGTAAACCAGAGTGAGAGTGGGAATAGAAGCAGAGGGCACAGCAGGCTGTGGACTCTGACCAGCACCATCCTTCCCAGCTGGCTGAGAGGAGCCCACACAGCATCCAGAAAGCTGACATTTCTCTCTTGTTCCTGGGACCTGCTTCTTATGGGTAAAACTTTAAGAGTCAGGTGAAAAGTCAGCTTGTTCTAGCAGAATTCAAGGTTTAAAATTGTACATGGTATCCATGAGGATACAGGCCTTTGGATCCACACAGGTCAGGTTAAATCACATCTCTTCTATCTTCACATCTGAGCCTCAGTTCACTCCCCTGCAAAACAGGAATGCTAAGGCCAAGAGAATGTTGTAAGAATTGGGGGTATCAGATGTGAAAGAACTTGCATAGAGTAGGCACTACAGAGTTAATGTATTTTAGAAAAGGAAAGAAGTGGGTACACTCACAAGATCTCAGTCCAGGAAGTTCTTAGGAAGATGAAGAGCCCAGAGGAGATCTGGAGGAGGAAAAATACTATATTTGTGTGCATGTCAGGACACGAATTGCTCTTACCATTCACGATATCTCTAGGGCTGATTGCAAAGCCAGGCATACAGTAGGTGCTCAATAAACATTTGTTGGACTGGTGAAGCAATAACTGGTATGTCCATCTTCTCTGGTTCCACTTGTAAGGAGAGGCAAGGGAAAGAAATGAACACACACCGAACACTTGTACATCATATCTGTTCAGCCTTGCAACTCTGGTAAGTATTGATGGTCACATTTTGACTGGTAAGAAGAAGTAAGGCTCTAGGAGGTTTGGAATAATACTCCCAAGGTTAAATCGCTAGTGAGAGAGGGAGCTGGGCTTTCACTGGAAAGCCTGCCATCTTTCTAGGCTGCCAGACCACAAGTGTGGTAGGAGGCGGTACAAGGCCAGCACATCAGAGGGGAGCCAGCAGGCAGGAATGTCACTGATATTTCCTTCAAATGTTCAACTCTCCTAAACACAAACACTTCCCAGATGTTTCCAGGACCTGGCAAGTCTTCAATCACCAAGCCAGGGATGGTCCCCACACCTGCAGGAGAACAGAACTTTCAGATTGACCTTTCTAGATTGCTCTTTTTAATTTGGTCCAAGGGCCATCACGAAAACCTTTGTCTCAGCTGCTTTGAGGGCTCTTGGGCCACATGAGATAGTACTTCTACCCTTCCCAAATCCTAGGTAATGGCATTGCTGCGGGCTGAATTGTGTCTCCCCACTCCGGGTCCCCTAAAAAAACACATTATGAAATCCTCACGGCTGGTACCTATGGAAATTGACCTTATTAGGATATTGGGTCTTGCAGATGTAATCAAGTTAAGATGAGGTCATTTGAGTGAGGGTGGGTCTCTAATCAAGTATGACTAATGTTTCTATAAGAGAAATATGGACACAGACACCAACATGAAGAGCACACTAAGCAGAGACAGAGGCAGAGCTTGCAGATACTGCTACAAACCAAGGGATGGACATCCAGCATGACAGCCACCACCAGAAGCTAGCAAACAGCAAGGAAGGAAGCTACTCAGGGTTTCAGAGGAATCATGGCTGTGGACACCTTGAGTTTAGCCTCCAGAATTGTGAAAGAATCCATGTCTATTGTTTTAAGCCAACTGATTTGTGCTGCTTTGTTATGGCAGCCCTTGGAAACTAACGCAAAAGTATCTTCCAGGCAGTCTCCAAGTTCCCAAACCTGGCACCTCAGCCATCAGCAAGGTAAGCTCAAGTCCCATCAGGCTCCCTCCACCAGCTCCCAAGAGCCCAGTAGACTTCAGTTCCCTACCCACATCTCCCTAGGGGGCTTGTTATTCCTCAACCCTGGGCTCTGAATGTCTTTCATTGATTGAAAGAATAATGCAACAACTTTCTGAGAACATAATCACCAACATCCTTGCTGCTATTTATACACTCCCCCACTGTAGACAGAAGTCTTAGAACACTCAATCCCCCTAAGTCTGAGACATTTTGCTGTGCACAGGGAAAAGACAGAGTGGGATCATGAGAAGAATGTGGGTTTTGAACTCAAACAGTTAAAATTCTACCTCTACTCCCATCCAGCTGTGTGAGTTTGGGAAAGCCTCTTGGACCCTGAGCCTTGGTGTCCTCATCTTCAGTATGTGAAAGGAACACTCGTGCCATTAGATTATTATGAGAATTTTTGGAGCTAATGTGCTTTAAGCGTCTGGCACACAGAATGCCTATTGCTACTGATATTTTTGTCATTATTGTTGCTCTTACTTCATCTTTATTATTAACTTCCCTGAAATGGGACAGCCCACACCACAAATTATAGCATAATACAAGGGGAGAGACCTAGGAAGAAGCAGATGAGGGGAAGGAAATTCACTGGCTTGCCTAGCCTGTACTACTATGTTCTGAGACCAGCCCCTCTCCATAAGTGGCAGTTATTATTTTTTATTATGTTTTTCCTAAGCTATATCCATGCTTCTAACAGTTCCTCTGTGCCCCTGCTAGGGTCAAAGACACAGGCAATGATGGTAGATTGGATATCTTTTTCTAATCTTCATTCCTCTATGATAGGATTACATATCCACACCCTTTTCCAATACAAAGTGCATTTCATCCCAAGGCAGACAGAAAATGCCTTCCACACGACTTCCTTTGGCCGGCAGGATGTCGGCAGTCATGACATATCAATAAAGGATATGGGCTAGCTAATTCTCTTGCCTTCCTGATGCTCTGTGCCTGTCCAGCACTCTTCCTCATCGTCTAATTGAACTGTCACACTCTGTAGATGGGCACTATTTTAATGGCAGTTTTTACAGATAAGAAAACCAAGGCCTATAGAGATGAAGAAGGCTGTCCAGATTCACAACATCATGGCACCATGACTGAACCCAGGGTTTCTTGGCCACTGGAATCACTGCATCACCTATGAGCCTGAAGAAGGTGGTAGAAATCTCTTCTGCCTAAAGCACAAAAAGGTAATATCTGCCTTTTTTTTAAAGAATTTATTTGTTTGCTTGTTTCTACCACTAGGAATGTGCCAGACACCATGTCATGGTTTTATATACCTTACCCCTTCATCCTTATCACTACTTCAGAGGTATTATGGTTTGGATATGAGACATCCCAAAAAATCTCCTGTGTTCATGCAGGAATATTCAGAGAGCAATGATTAGATTATGAGAGCCATAACCCAATGGGCCCATCCTAGTTTGAATGGACTAACTGTGTAGTAACTGTAGGCAGGTGGGGTGCGACTGGAAGAGGGAGATCACTGGGAGCATGCACTTGGGTGTACATCTTGTCCCCCCAGTTTCCTCTTTCTCTCTCTGCTTCCTGGCTACCATAAGGTGAGCAACTTCTTTTCACTGTACCCTTCAGCCATAATGCTCCTCCTCATCTTGGCCCAGAGTGATGTTAACTGGCTGACATGGACTGAAACTCTGAAACCATAGCCCAAAGTGAACTTTTCCTCCCCTAGTTGGTCTTGTCAGATATTTTTATCACAGAAATGTACGCTGGTACCTAGAAGGTGGATCGCTGCTGACACTAACCTGACATGATGGTTCAGAAGCCTTTGGAACTGTTTTGTAGGAGGAGTTTGGAAAAGTTTGGAGATATGTGATGAAGATGCCTTAGAATATTGTAAATAGAGCTTAAAGGGCAGTTCTGGTGGTAGACAACGTTGGTAGACCAGTTGTCTTTTTCTAATTGGATGTCTTTTTCTTCTTCTGGAGCTCAGAAGTCCAGAATGCCTGTAGGAATGCAGATAGTAAAGATAGAAAACCATGAGGTTTCAGAGGGAATAAGGATTTTAATGGGAATTGGACTAGAGGCCATTCATGTTACATCTGGCAAAGAATTTGTCTACATTTGGCCCATGTTCTGAGAATTTTTGTGAGGCTGAATTTAAAGGCAATGGACTAATTAATCTGGTAGAAGAAATTTCAAGGCAGTCCAGCATTCAGGCTGTGGCACAGATACTGCTGGCCGCCTTTAGCCAGGTTTACTGTGAGTCTCAAGAGCTGAAAGCAGAAAAACCGAACTTTGAAAACTTGCAGTTTGACTAAACAATGCCTGAAAAGTTGGGCATGTGGTTGCTGAAAAGATTACTGCTACTAAAGAGAAACTAAGTACTTTGCACAGAGACAATAGGAAGGATGGCTTGAAGGCATCTCAGAAATCAGCAAGATCACACTTATGCTATGCTCAAGGGTGTAGAGGTGAAAAGCCCTTTAAGAGATCATGGCACCCTTCTTACCCAGGAGCATCTAAGAAATTCTTTCCTCAAGATTAGTTTCATAATACTCAGATGCCCAGGCACTCAGAGGCCACTGCAGCCAGGATTCCAAGGGGCCCTGCTCAAGCTGGCAACTGATCTTGTCATCATTCACTTGGTGCTGGTTCTGCAGAAATGCAGGATGCTGGAATTACAGGGTCATGGAGGTTTCCACTCAAGTTTCAAAGGAAGGCCTGGGAGGCCAGGCAAAGTGTAACAGGGTCAGAGGACCTGCAGGCTGTCCCTGTCATTGAGAGAGCAATGCATGATGAAGCTATGAAGCTATGAGCCAAAGCTGAAGGGAGACCCCGAGATAATGAGATGCCAGTAACATGGATTGTCTACCAAGGAAAGCTGCTGGCTGTGGACAGAGCCAGACTAAATGGCCAAATGGACTTCCAACAGCAAGGACAAAGGTGAGATCATATCTTGGCCTTTTGGAGATTGCATCTTGCCACCATATGACCCAGATTTCTGATTTGGATTTTTAGGAAATGTTTGTCCATTTGTTTTGGTCCCATTACTTCTTTCTATGCCCCTATTCCTCCCTTTTGGAACGAGAATGTCTACTCTGTGCCATTGTATATTGGATATATGTAACTTGCTTTTGATCATTACAGGGTCTCAAAAGTCCAGGAGTTTGCCTTGAGTCTCAAAAGAGACTTTGGACTTGGACTTTTGGGCAATGTTGAAACTATTAATACTATGGGGATTCTTAGAAATTGACTGAATGAATTTTTCACTGTGAGATGGACATGAGCTTTTGGAGGCCAGGGGTGAAATATTATTGTTTGGATATGAGGCGTCCTTTCAAAGCTCCTGTGTTAATGCAGGAGTATTCAGAGGAGCAATGGCGAGATTAGGAGAGCTGTGATCTAATCAGTCCATCCTAGTTTGAGTGCACAAATGGAGTGGTAACTGTGGGCATGACTAAAAGAGGTGGGTCACTGGGGCTGTGCTCTGAGAGGATTCATCTTCCCTGCAGCCCCTCCTCTCCCCTTCCGCTTCCTGTCAGCCATGAGGTGAACAGCTTTCCTCCACTGTGCCCTTTGGCCAGGATGCTCCACCTCACCTCTGACCCAGAGTTACAGAGTCACCTGACCAAGGGAAAAACTTGAAACTGTGAGCCCCAAATAATTTTTTTTCTCTAAATTGTTCTTGTCGGGTATTTTGGCCACAGAGATATAAAACTGACACTAGCCATTATTTCTTCACATATTTTTCAGCATTATACTCTTCCTCTTCTCTTTCTGGAACTCCCATGGCATGAATGTTAGATGTTTCAGTAATGTCCCACAGATATTGAAAGCATTTCTTTTTTCCCCATACTGTTCAGATTTAATTTAATTTAATTTAATAATTTCTACTGATCTACTACCTGTAATCCCAGCGGCTCTAGAGGCTGAGACAAGAGGATCATGGGTTCAAAGCCAGCCTCAACAACAGTGAGGCACTAAGCAATTCAGTGAGACCCTGTCTATTTTGTATTTAAATACAAAATAGGGCTGGGGATGTGGCTCAGTGGTTGAAAGCCCCTGAATTCAATTTCTAGTACAAAAAAAAAAAAAGAAAAAGAAAATTTAAAAATCCTAGGGTCTCTCTGGGACCTAGGTAGAATTTTATGAGTTCAGTTATCAAAGTCTTTTACATGTTAACAAGGATCACATTCACCTATGTGCAGCTTCACGGTGAACTCTGGAGTTCACAAACACCTTTATAGAGCTTTTCTTTCCCCAGATCTCCCTTCTCCACACTCTTCCAGACACTTTCCAGTTCCCTGAGGCTCTCATTTGGCTCTCTGACTGGAACTTGGGGCTCTAGTTATTCTAGTTATTCTACTCCATTGTGTTTTGCCACATACTTCATCGCTTGGGCTCCATCCCAGCCCACGTGGGGGAGAGGACAGAACGAGGGGTGAAAAGCACCAGGGGTTTGCCACATCATCTCAACTGCAGCCCTGCTGGAGAGGAAGTTGCCCTTTAGAGTATTAGCTTCTGTGGGTTTCTCACTGGTGCAGACACCAGATTTCCTGGAGCTTGGAACACGGAGAAAGGAGAAGTGAGAAAACAAAATGGGGCATTTCCTCATTCCCTGGACAGCTAGAAGGTCCTTGGTCCAGTCCTTGAGCCAAAGCTGGAGGGATTTTCCTCAAGCTCTCTCTGCTCCACAGTGCTCACTTACACTTTTCTGGATGTTTCTGGTCATGGGATACTGGAAGGAGAACATATGGGGAGCTCATCCCCAGTGGTACTCTGAGTTCTGGTTCCTCCTCAGTCTGAATGCTGCTGTTTACTTTTCACAGGCCTTGAGTCCTCCGTGTATTCTGCTTGGGTTTTAGAGTTATGCTCACTGCATCTGAAACTAGAACACTCTCTGTCTGTATCTATGTCATATGAATGTATTGCCTATGAAAAAATTTTTAAAAATAGTCAAATGAAGTGTGAAACACAGCCACATAAGAGTCCAACATTTATTCAGATATTATTTTAAATATCTATATGAGCAAACAGTCAAAAAATGAGAGAATGCACATAGCTTTCTTAAAAGCACAAAGATCTTCCGAGTTTGACATAAAATACATGAATATAATTTAAAATTATATGTTTATGCAATATCCAAGGAAACAATTAATTTGGATGGGAGTTTAAGACTTTGTGAATGATGAATGCAACTGGTATCCAGGGACCTGAGATAAATGTCATATAAACCGATATTTCATAAAACATGACAGTGATTGTGGATTCCTTAATTTTAGGGAAAAACAAACTTTTACCTTCAATGTATTTTCCTCTTGCTCCTGCTGTTCTCCTAGGTGTTCCTTTACCCTGGTAAGTGGGCCCCTTCCTCTCAGCATCTTTGCATTGCCTATATTCTCCCAGATATCTGCTAAATCCCTCACTTCAAATGTCCCCTTGGTGAAGGCTTATCTGGACATGTTAATTATAACTAAAACCAACCTCCCTTGACCTCATCTACCTGCCCCTAGCACCTACCCTCAACCAATGTGATGAAATGATACTCATCTACATCCATTTTAAAAATAAGTCCTTGTGCCATTGGTTAGGAGCCAGAATTTTACATTGTTCTTCCCTGCCTTGATTTTGTATTTCTGGTTTACTTCTCCAGCAGAATTTTTAATTTAAGAGAATTAATTTTTTTAAAAAAAAATTTAGTTATTAATGGGCCTTTATTTTATTCACTTATTTATATGTGGTGCTGAGAATTGAACCCAGTGCCTCACACATGTGAGGCAAATGCTCTACCACTGAGCCATAGCTCCAGCCCCAATAGAATTAATTTTTGCTTGCAATTTTTATACTAACCATGTAATATTTCTCTACAACAAAACAGACATTTCAATGTATTATTCTTAGGTACCATAATGTTCCAAATGTCAAAATATTTCTTCTGAATTAAACTATTGAGTTATGAATAAAATTTTAATAGTAAATGTCTACTGCACTTCACTGCATAATTGTTACAACTTTTATTCCAATTTTTTTTTTCAAAAAAGTTGAAGTGAGACCATTACGTGAAGTTTTTTTTAAATTGAGCTGTATTACTTAAAAATCATTATTACTAAACTGTCTTTGTTGCAAGATATGGATGCATGGAATGCTTGTGTATATACATGAATATCACAATGATTATGCATTAAAATATGGTAATTAAAAAGAAATATAAATTTTCATAGTAATTATACTCAAAACATTAGTTATTTGAAAATGTTAAAGAAAAATTAAAAACTCAGCTTAAAAAGAAAAAAACACCTCACACACTACTTATGTATACTTATGTATGCTGTTAAACAACAGAGATCATGAGCTCTGAGGTGATAGGAAGTGCCTCCCTATTATCGGCTACACCCAATTCTGGAGCTGCTTCTTCCCTTCCTGGGTTGGAATCAGCTCCAGCCTCAGGATAATCAGTTGGATAATCAGTTGTGACATGAACCAGGTCTGGGCCTCCAGGTACTGCCAGGCTCAGCCACTCCCCCATATTTGAGGCTTTGCGGCTTATGGATGCAGCAGGCCTCAGTAGGGTTGAAGCTGCCCTTGTGGGGATGTGTTGATGCAGTGACCAAAGGTGGAGCCAGCGACCCCATCAGCTAGGCACCTGGTTGACCTCCTACAAGGAATCTTTCCTTGCAGAGTCGCATCCAGTCATATCTCCTTCAGATCCAGAGGAGCAGAGGCAGACAGCCCCAGAGGGGTAACCGGCTCAGAAAGAAGCCATGCTTTGCTGAGAAGATGGTTCAGGAAAGGCAACAATGAATTTAGAGGGCAAGAGGATGTGTGGAACAGAGAAGCAGACCCCACAGTCCCCAGTCCCACGAAGCTAAGACACCCATCCTGGACAGTCCGTTGGTTTACAAGAGTCCCCCTTTCTCAGCAGCCAGAGGCTGAACAAAAGGCCTCTAGCCCTTGGCTTCCTGAAGAGTTGCTTTGCAACTTTCCCGTGTGTCAGAACACTCTCTGCTTGCTCCCTCTTCTGTACCTGTTTTCTCCTGTGTGTTTCAACATCGTTATGTGGTTAAGAGCTTGGGTCTTGGAGACAGACAAATTTAAGTTTGCATTTTAACTGTGCCACTTACTAGTTCTGTGACTTGGGCCAATCACTCAGATTGGTTTCTGAATCCCTGAGATGGATATGAGAACAGCCATTTGGAGTGTGTGGATTACATGTGTATAAAGCACTTTATTGCCTGACCCATAGTAAACATGTGGATATGTGGTAGCTGTGTTTATCAACAGCCTCCTCCCACCTCTTTCCATCTTATCAGCATCATGATTATTATTGATTTCATCCTTCTCTGTTCTATTTAGAATTGAGAGGGCCCAGGATGAAAAGATCACTGTCTGAGCATCACCTGAAAATATGTGTTCAGACCTCAAAAAACAATTCTCAGGACAAGGCCTCCCTGCACCCAGTCCTCTTTTGGCCTTCTTGATCCCCACTGACCTTTGGCAATCCTTTCAAGGCTCAGAGGTTAGTGTGAAAACCCCTCTCAGAATTCTGTGGTGTTTAGGGAATGGGGCGGAGTAGAGGGGGAAGGAAGCTGCCAAAAAACCAGGGCCCCAGGAGGCTCCAAGTTCTGACTGCTGGAGGCATTAATGGCCCAGGTTTGAGGGTTTCTGGGTGTCCGTCCCAGCTACTTCTCCCCTTGCTCAGGTGGGGCTTGGAAGAAGCATGGCTGGGGTAAGACAAGTCGCTCAAGAGTTAATATCTCGGAAGTCTACAGAATCAGCAAAGTGTGTGGATTCTTAGCTCCTACAAGGAAAAATAACCTTTGTGAAAATACATTAAATTAAAAAATCAATTTGGTATTCCCCCAACAATGAACAGTTCCATTTGCATAACTTGCCTCAATGCAGCCACTAAGGGACACAAGCAGTATTTGACCTTTACAGAATAATTAGCTTCAAACAATTATTAGCAGGTTTCCTCTCAGGCCCTGTAGTATTAGATAATGCAATTGTTCTACTCCAAAACTTTGTTCTTTGTTATTATTAGGAGTCATATGTTGCAGAAAATTACACCAGGCCTCACAAATTCCTCCCACACTGCTCTGGCCACCTTGTTTTGCAATGTACTGCAGCTGGGAATCTGCTTCCAAACCCATTCCTCCTTCAAGTGCTCTGGGACTGGAGAACTGGACGCAACAGTTCCAAAAGTCACAGGTGCGGGGTCACCCACACCACACTCCCCTGCTTGAGGGACAATCGGACCCTCAAGTTCCTTCATTCTTAAAACAAAACTATTATAAAATGTAACATGTGTTCATTGTAGAAAATTGGAAGTATACAGAAAGCAGAAAGCAAAAAATAGAACTACCATATGATCTCGCAATTGCATTTCTGGGTGTTTATCCAAAAGAACTGAAATAAGGATCTCTAAAGGAGATTAAAACCCCCTGTTCATAGCAGCACTATTCACAAAAGCCAAGATACAGAAATAACCTAAATGTCCATCAACAGATGAATGGATAAAGAAAAATGTGGTACATGCATACAATGTAATACTATTCGGTTTTTAAAAGGACGGAAATTCTGCAGTCTGTGATATTAAGGACGTCATGCTAAGTGAAATAAACCAATCACAGAAAGACAAATACTGCATGACTGCACTTACATGAGTCTCTTTTATATTCACATTATAGAATCAAAGAAAGCAATAGTGATAATCAGGGCCCGGGAGAGAAAGTAGGAGTTACTAACAGGAGTAAAGTTTCAGTTAACAAGATGAATAAGCTTTATAGTCAATCATAATGTATTGTGCACTTAAAAATGGGCTAAGAGAGTATATCTTGTGTTAAGTC
Source organism: Marmota marmota marmota (assembly GCF_001458135.2). Taxonomy (NCBI): domain Eukaryota; kingdom Metazoa; phylum Chordata; class Mammalia; order Rodentia; family Sciuridae; genus Marmota; species Marmota marmota. The sequence goes on from NW_025999949.1 coordinate 674,145, forward strand.
CTCTTGGTACATTAGAATAAATGTTTTTAAAAAGAAAAAAAGCATAAAATACAACTCACAATCATCATCCAGAGATAACTACCAATAATACTTTGATACCATCTACCTATCTTTCTAGAAACTTAAAAAAATAATAATCCTCTATTGTAGGACACACAGTTATGTTCAGTGTCCCGTTAACCAATTCTTTGTTGTAATTAACATTTTTGCTCACATCTCTATTATTAGTTTAGCATAGATATTATTTCAAGAAATGCCATCAGCGTCAAAGATCTGGCACATTTTAAAGCTTGTTTTTCAAGTTGTCCTCCAGAAAAATGTGTTCACTCTCCTTTCAGCAATGTCGGAGACTACCTGTTTCCTTGGCCCTCACTGGTACCAAGAATTGCAATTAAATAAAAAGTTCTTGATTGGTACGTGAAAATTTTCCATTCCTTTGATTATTGGTAACGTTGACCATGCTTTCATGGGATGCATGATCCTTTGTATTTCTTTATTTGTGAAATACCTGTTTATATCTGCTGTTCATTTTCTCACTGGGTATTCTTCATTTTTTTTCTTGTAGATGTATCAAAGTATAATATACAACAAGGAATTCAATTAATATAAATTGTACATATTTCCCTCAGATCATTATATGTATTTGAATTTTACTATCTTTGTTGACCCACATTTCTGCTCCAGGTTCCCTGACATCTGCATTTCCAAGCTCTGACAGGAATTTTAGCACTTCCAATCCTATCTGTAGGATTTTTATGCCCAGTGAAAAACCAGAGGTGAGAACCAGGATTTAGGGACCATCTACTACCTAGACATTTTGTCTATTACCCCTCACCCCCCGCATTTAACCCTCACAACAACTTTTGAGATAGGGATTATTGCCCCCATTTTACAAAGAAGGACACAGAGGCTCAAAGCATTTCAGTCACTTACTCTAAAGTCACCCCTCTGGTAGGTGGCAGAATGAGATCCAATGCTTTGGACAGTCTACACAGGTTCTGGGAATGTGAGTGTCCACTGGGGCCAAGGGAGGTGAATGAGTCATGTAAGTTGGATCAGACCTTTATTTAAGTTTGATGTTTTGTATATCATGTGTTGTTTTTGCATTCATTTTGATTTTTCAAAATATATTGCATTAAAATATTTGAGTGTTGAATAAGTCAGTGTTTCCCTTACCTCACCCCAAAGGGAAAGAATCTTCAGAGAAAACCAGATAGGCCCTGTGGAGTGGGGAGCAGAGAACAGAGGGGAAGGGAGGCCTGAGTGGGGACATGGTGCCAGCAGTGACACTGTGTGACTCTGGTCTCAGCTCGGCCCTTATGTACCTCTGGGCTGGTCAGGGGCAGATAGGCTTTTCCTTGTTTCTCATGTGGGATAGAAAATGAGTGAGGCTCCATAGGTCCACTTTTTGAGTTTTTAAGAAGAAAGTTCTTCCACATAAATGTGCGTGAATTCAGATTTTACTGATGAGCAGTGTTCTCGACAATGGCAGGGTACATGTCTTTTTGTGTAAAAGGTACACTTTCTTCCCAGCCCCAGCTCTCAGAAGGCACAGGAGGTCAGACAAGACATTCCCCAGCCAGCCCAAGGTCACCTCCTCCATCCCTGAAACAAATCTTCCTGAGAGTGAGTGGCCTGTGTTTCGAGGACTGGAGGGAGGAGGGGTTAGGTGGGGGACCTAAAGGAAACCTGCTTTTTAGTTGGAGTTGACAGACCTGCCCAGGCTGCTGCGTGCAGTGGGGTCTGTCCAGGTCCCCCAGGGCTCCTGCGTTCCCCATTCACATTCTAGCCACTCTCTCCATCTGAGACACACTCGCCTGCCTGGAAAGCGTCCTGACAGCTAATCACATTCCCACCAGCCAGTGTTGTCCACTCCAGCCACCACATGACTGAGGGGAAATGGCAAGAAACCCGACTCCTGAAACAGGGCCCAACTGATAGGGCCCAGTTCCTGGAATCCCAGCAGAAAGGCAGCCGGCAGGGGTGGGGACCAGTCTTCCCAGGGCTTGGGTTCAGTCTTGTGTGGCGGGGTTTCAAAGTCCAGGCAGGCCCAGCTGGGCTGCCTGCCTCTTACAAAAGAAATCCAGGCTCTGAGGTCCCTGCCTCTCTGGGGAGGCTTCTCTGAGCCACAGCCTGAGGGGCTCTGCCTGTTCCTAGCCTCCCCTCCTCAGGGCACGCTCTGTCTTGGAGCACAGTGGCTGGTGTTCTTACTTGCTGCTATGGTTTAGATAGGGTTTGAGTGCGTATCCGCCAAAGGTCTGCATTAGAAGCTTGGTCCTCAGTGAGAAGCGGTAAACCTTTAAGACGTGGGCCCTACTGGGATGTGATTGGTCATGAGGTCCCCACCCTTGGAAGAGATTAACACTGGTCTCAAGGAGTGGGATAGTTCTCAGGAGAGCAGAATATCATAAAGTGAGGCTACGCTACATGCTTGTCCCCTTCTGAACTTAGAAATTCCTATTCTGTTTCTCTATCTTGTTGTGATGCAGTCAGAAAGGCTCTCACTAGAGGCCAGACAAGGCCACCTGATCCTAGGTTTTAAGCATCCAAAACTGTGAGTTAAATATACTTATTTCCTTTATAAAGTACCCATTCCCAGGTATTTTGTTATAGCAACATGAAATTGACTTAGATACTTGCTTTAGAGGGTTAGAATCTGGTAAGCAGAGAATTTGTCTCCCTTGTATTTTAGTAATGACGCCACTTCTTAAGCTTCTACATATCTTATTTACTCCTTGCCCTGGGAGGTAGGCAACTATTATCATTACCTTTCTACAGATAGAGAGACTGAGGCTTCAAGAGGTAAAATAATTTGTTCAAGGCCATTAGCAGTTGAATTAGTCAATATCTGAGCATGTGTCATATCAGAGCTTGTACGCTGGATCCCCTATCCAGAGTTTCAGACATGAGGTCCACAGGTGTTGAACCAGAAGTGTAAATGAGAGATTCAGGGCAAGCAGGATCTATTATACAACAGAAAACACAAGCTCATCTGAGGGAGCAGGTGTTCCATCCTTCTGGATGATTTTGGCATTTGGGAATGCAGGTCCACTGAGGACAAATTGATTTTTCAAGAAAAGCTTGAAATCAACATTTTTAGGTGAAGTATCCTGATTTTTACATTTCAGTAATTACTTTAAAATAAGTTTTTTTTTAATCCACTATGGACTCTAATCAATAGAAGTCATTGGATCAGACACAGCTCATGAGCTAGCACTTTGCAAATTCTGTCATATGTAACTGTGCCACGTTGTTCCTGTGCATATTAACTATACAGTGAATGTTTGTTATATTAAGTACAAAATATAACAGTCCTATTTCTGGGAGCAGCTTTATCTACAGGACATCTCAGACATGTCCAAGGGTGCACAATTACAAATGACTCAGCTCTGGTGTTGCCTGCTGGGGCAGCAGATGGACTGTCAGACACACGATACAAAGCTAGTGTAGTTAATGAAAAGCTCTGGAACAAAGTCTCCTCCAAGTATCTAGGTGAGACCTCATCCTGAGAAGAAGGACGTAGCCACATACTGCTTGGCCTTGCAAACACTTGGCCTCTGAAGTGTCTGTCTTCTTCGTCTCCCTACCATTCAGACATGAGGTCCACAGGACCTCATGTGGAAGCACTCCAAGACTCGGCCCTGGAACCTCAGTAACTGTCTCACTGTCTCATCTTCCAGAAAGAAGGGATCTCAGTCCTTCTTGTGGATTTAAATATCACTTCCATACACCTCACCCAAGCCTAAAGCCAAGTGCATGATCTTTCTTCCAGAACTGGCATACACACCTCCTGCTGGCCCCATTTCAGTCCCTTGAACTCTCTAATCCTTCAGCTTGGGAAACTCTAAGTCCCATTCTTGAATCCTCTCTCCCTTCCTTCATCAATCAGCCCCAGACCCTCAGCCAACATCTCATTCCACCTCTCATCACATCATACCTGGCCATTGCTATGTGCTTTTGACTGCAGTAATCGGGATACTGTCTGGAAATACTGAGGCCCCCACCCTCTGTGGCCCTCTTCCACTCCAACCACACTCTGAGGCACTTATCCATTGTTATAGCTTAACCAAGCAGTCATCTTTAAAAGCCAGTGATTAAGCCTGAGGACCCGGGCTCATTCAGAGAGTTTCCTCTTCACCTCTCTTCCCTAGAAGAGAAATATTCCCTAAGCTGGGTATGGGGAAAGCTGCAGAGGGTTTGGTGGGTTTCTGAGAAGCAACCCAGTACCTTCTATTCATAATTCACACTTAGGTTGAGCCTTAGATGTAGTTGGGGGATATTTCAGAGCAGAGGAAACATGTCTCATTTTCCAAGAAGGAGCCCAGCACAGCCCATGAACTGAGGATAGAAATGGCTGCAGGGGGTTTCCAGAAGATAAGACCTTAGACTTCCTGTGGTCACTAAGTGGTATGATCAAGGGGGTGGGGGGCAAATCTGAATGGACAGAGATTAAATTTATTACCCCAGAAAAGAGGAAATATAGAAAAGGGATTGTTGTTGAAAATAAATTTCCACTTCTTATGACCTGAGTTTGTGTCCTAAAATTTTTAAGTGCTCTTTGATTCTGTAATCTCCGTATTTCAAACTAGTCTATATTCTGCATCTAGATTAATTTTTCTGAAATGCCAGTTCATGCTTTCATCAATTCAAAGAATAATTGAATGACTTCAATGAGTCAGAATCTGCACTAGGGGATTAAAACCTTAAATTGAGCATAATAAGAACAATGTAAAATAACATTGCACCGAGATGCCATTTTTCAGTCAAAAGTCTCCAAGTTTGACAACATATTCTCTTGGGGAGGCAGTGAGGAAGCAGACACTCAATACATTGCAACTGGAAATTTAAAATGGAATAATTCCTACGGAAGGGAATTTAGCAATATATATCAAAATTGTACATGCATTTGCCCTTTCAACAATTAATCCCACTTGTAGGAATTGTATTAAAGAAACATTGATAAAGTATGAAGGAATGTGCACACAAGACTATTAATTGCAGCACTATTTAGAACCGTAAAGAATTGGGAACAGCCCAAATGCCTATTTGATAGGGAATTGGTTGAGTCAATTATGCAGCTTATTATTATTAAAACAGATGGTAGGATTACCATGCATCTATAAAATGGAAGAAAAATGTTTCTACGTATTACATGAGTGATCTTAAGAATGTGTTGGATTGAATGTAAGTGGAAAAAAGGTGCCAAGTACTGTGCATAGTATGTGTATGTTATAGTATTTTATCTGAAAAAGGGGAGAGATCATTCGATTATATAGACATACTGGTTATGTATTTTTTAAATGCAGGACAAGAAAAATCAATGGTTACACATATAAAAAAGTAGCAAATAAAACAGAGAGGTTGGGGATGCAAGCAAAACTTCTCTGGATGTACCTTATTTTATTGATTTTTAACTTAAAACCATGTAAACGCTTTATATGATTGTTTAAAAAACAAATAGAAAAATGGAATCCTTGAAAATGGAAAATAAACAAAACAATTAAGCCTAACTCTGTATCAATTTGGTGGCTTATTCAAATTCGGAAGAATTACTTCAATAATTTAAAAACACAGTAACTTGATTATATAACTCTAGTGAGATACATTATGATGATTAAAAAAAAAACCCATGCATGGGCTGGGGATGTGGCTCAAGCAGTAACGCGCTCGCCTGGCATGCGCGGGGCGCTGGCTTCAATCCTCACCATCACATAAAAATAAAATAAAGATATTGTGTCCACCGAAAACTGAAAAATAAATATTAAAAAAAATCTCTCTCTCTCTCTCTTAAAAAAATCCATGCATATAAATATTAAACTATGATTTTATTAGTTGCATTATTAATAATAATATTCCTATTATATTCTGAACCATAAACGTATTAAGAAAAAACAAAAAAAAATAATTCACTTTGGAATCCAGAATTTTCAGAATAAGAGTAAAGAGATACAAATATATATATAAGAGATCTCACAGACGATAAGTAAAAGCCACATGGTTTTACAATTGAATGGGGAACCCCAGCATGAGTCCATAATGTGTTTTCTCTTTTAAAGAAAATCTATTTCCCTTCTCTGTCTGCTGAAAAGCCCTAGAGACAATGACCTATTTAGTCTTTATGAGCACCCCCTAGGACCTGGATAGTTGTTTCTAAATAGTATTTCTCACTAAGAGGAATTGGATCTCTTTGAGGAATGGTCTTTTTTCAGGTCTGGAGCAGAAAATGTACAAGATAACCTCGGAAAGCAAGGGAGATATCAAAGTCTATGGCGATCATACCAAAAGGGTCCAGGAGCCAACGGGAACAATTTGAGCATCAAAATGAATAAAAATTACAATGGACTGAAACATATCAAGATATTAAAATCCATGAGCCCACAATAATAATAATAAAACAAACTAACTGGTCATCTTTGGAGTATGCTAGGCAAATCATTCATTATTCTGAAAACTTGCAAATAAAGAGAATCAAACATTTACTCTGCCTTTTTGGAGTAGTCAAATAATTGATATGTAAATGGTCTTTATAGAAGAATTCTAGTCTATACATGAAGAAGGAATGATAGAATAAGTATGTCACCATTTTGTAACCTCCAGTGTTACAATGGGACTTAACAATGGTATCGGTGGCTGCTAAAACCATCAGGTAAGAACCTATGGGAAACTTCATAAAGAATGGGTCAGGTGGCTGGGGAATGACATTGGCCAAATTATGTTGTTCTATAGTGAGCATGTACAGATATGTAACAATGAATTCCACCATTTAATGCACCAAAAATATGGAAAAATAGAAAAATAAGATAAAAAATCATAAGAAAAAGAGGTTGACAATACTTGAACCCAAAGAGATGACAAAACATTGCCTATCTCCTGATGTGATTCATTTGGAAGAACACACTACCACTTACAACAGCTTATTCCAAATATAAACATGACTGTAATCAATCCTCAAGATCTAACTTAGGTTTCCAAGAAATACAAGGGACAAAAGAACAAGCTAATTGATGCCATTGGGATGAAGCCTGCAAAATTGAGAATCTCCCAAATAAATTGCAAAGAAAAAAAAGAGGGAGGGAACCTTCAGATTTTTAAAGAGACTCATAAACTTTACCAACTAAATTTAGTTTGCGAACCTGAGATAGTATAGAAGGAATAAAAAATAGATAGAAGGGAGATGTAAAGGAAGGACAAGGAAATGATATCTTATTTCAGAAGTTCCACCGACTCCCCCAGCCTGTCCCTCCCCAAGCTAGTCTCTCTTCCAGGCCTGTTATTCCCAAATTTCTGGGTAATGTGTAAATCCATCTTCTGTTTGCTCTTAATTAATACCCTAATAAATAGATTGAGAAACCTTAATTTAGGGAACTTTCCAGCACCATCTACTAATCAGCTAATAAAGATCACATCAGCCTGAAGATTCTGAGATTGACCAGACCCCCACGAACCATCTTAAAATCAACAGATTAATATCATTCATACATACCTTTCCATCCTCACCAAGTTTCCTTTAAAAGAGGAGCTGGGAATCCCCCCCAAAATGTGTCTCACTCTTAACATGGCCCGTATTTTCCCTTGAACATGTACCTACTTTCCTAGACAGACTTCTGTCTTTGTGTCGACTGGTGCGTGATGAAATTCTTTTCCATCATATAAGCCAAGGACCCCTCTGGTCCTGAGTTCCATTCCCCAGATACAGTGACTAAAATGAGAGCACATTATAAGCCACATACACCATCTCCCATGCCTGACCTCTGTGATTCCTTCGAGCATACCTGATTCTTGACTTTGTTGGAGCCCTTTACTCACACCTGCAATAGTTCCTCTTTCTTGGCTCTTTCTAACTCCAGTCCAAGTTTCATCTTCCCCAGGAAACATTTTTTAACTATGGGAATTTGTCCCCTCTCCTCACTGCCTGTGTTGCCCGTAATGCTCACTGGCTTTATGACTCTTCTGGGTAAAAAGTGTTTACACAACTAAACTGAAGGACTCTTGACAACAGGGATTCTGTGTCATTTAATCACTCTTCCCTGCCCCGCAGACCCTTGCACAATGTTTACATACAAGAATGTGTTCCATGATAGTGGTAGCGGAAGCTTCAAATAAACTGTATTATTAGGAACTCTTTTCACAGTGACAGTAAACTGACTCAGTGTAGCTTAAGCAAAAACAGATTAACTGACTCACATAACCAAATTACAGGGAGGGCATGGATGGTGCTGGTCCTGAAGATGACTGCTACTGGGGACTGGACATGCAGGACTTGCTGACTGTCATATCATTGCCCTGGATGTGCAGAACTTGCATGTGACAGCAAGCATGTCTATAGATAGCTCCCTGTCCTGCATCTCCCTGTGTGGTTGTAATTTAAGAATCCAGGAGAAGGACTCTTGGTCTGGCTCGATCGGGTGTCCAGGTCAAGACCAACCTCCAAAGCCAGGATGCAATATGGAGCTCCTATTTGAATCATATACTAGACATAAAGAGAGGAACAGTGGCCACCAGAAGGAGGAAGAGGAGGCAGATAGCTAAGCCACAATGTGTCCACTCTGTGGGTCAATGATTGTCTAGTATGTGAACCACTTGAGACAATGATTATTCTATTACTAAAAGATATTTAGCTGCCCACTCTGACAAATTTAGTAAGCCATAGAGAACAACTGGACGTTCAATCTATCCACTATGTGCCCGGCTCTGTGCTAGACATAAAGCAGTGACCAGCAAGGCAAAAACCACTGGCCTTCATGAAGTGGTACCTGACAGACCAAAAATACACAAATAATATATAGCATGGTAATGTTGATGAGTTCTATGGAGAAAAACTAAGCAGAGAATGAGACTAGTGATGGGTAGAAAGGGTTTTTAGTTTTAAATAGAATACTCAGGGAAGAGCTTAATGAGAAGGTGACTTTGATGAGATGGGACACCCTTGAGCAGAGGGAGGCACACGATCTGATGTTATGTTCTACTCTTCTCCCCCTCCCATGACCCCTGCTTCCTCCCAAGCACTGCTTTTTAGAATTGTAGTTTTTAAATTTTTTAAATTTATTATAATTATTAGTCATACATGACAGCAGAATGCTGTCATTGTACACAAATGGAGCACAACTTTTCATTTCTCTGGTTGTACACGAAGTAGAATCGCACCATATGTGCAGTCATATATGTACCGAGGTTAATGATGTGATGTTCATTTCAAAGAACTGCAGTTTTAACTCACGCCCTTGGAGAATCTTAGGGCTGATATAAGAAACAGCTGAAACGGGAACACCTTTACATTTTCAATGAAACTGTTTCCTGTCATTTACCATTTGTGTTGCCCTTCCTTCATTCTTGATGTTCTAAGTTCCCACCTTATATCATTTTTGAGATGATCTAAGAGTCTTCCAGAGAAGACTGTCCTTTGCAATTCTTTTTTTTCCCTATGTTTTTTTTTTTATTGGTGCATTATAGTTGTAAGTAATGGTGGGATTTGTTGTTATGTAACATGCACACAGTATAGCAAAATAATTTGGCCATTATAATTTTCTAGCATATCCCTCCTCTTTCCCTCCTCTTTGGTCCTTTTCCTCTACTGATTTCCCTTGATTTTTAGGAAGTCCACCCCACTTTTCTTTTTTCTAACTTCTGTACATTAGAGAAAACATATGACCCTTGATCTTCTAAGTTTGACTTATTTTGCTTAATATAATGGTCTCCTGTTCCATCCATTTTCCTGCAGATGCCAGAATTCCATTTTTCTTTATAGATGAATAAAACTTCATTGTGTGTATATACCACATTTTCTTCATGCATTCATCCATTGATGGACACCTAGGATGGTTACATGGTTTGGCTATTGTAAATTGTGCTGCTATAGACAGGGGTATGCATGTACAACTGTAGTAAGATGTCTTTCAATCTCCAGGGTGAAAAATACCTAGGAGTGGTATAGCTGGGTCTTATGGTGGTTCCATGCCTACTCTTTTCAGGAAACTCCATACTGATTTCCATAGTGGTTGTACTAATTTACAGTCCCATCAATAGTGTAAAAGTGGTCCTTTTTCTGCATCCTCTCCAGCATTTATTACTATATGTATTCAGTTGACTGCCATCTGACTGGTGTGAGATGAAACCTCAGTGTAGTTTTGATTTGCATAGTTGCTGAAGATGTTGAATATTTTTTCATGAATTTTTGGCCATTTGTATTTCTTCTTTTGAGAAGTATCTGTTTAATTCATTTGCTAATTTACTAATTGGATTATTTGATTTTTTTGGCATAAAGGGATTTTGAGCTCTTTATATGTTCCGACGTTAATCCTCTGTCAGAAGTGTAGCTAGGAAATATTTTCTCCCATTCTATAGGTTCTCCTTTCACAATCCTGTTTCCTTTGTTGTGTACAAGCTTTTTAATGCTGTCCTATTTATTAACACTTGGCATTATTTCCTGAGCTTTAGGAGTCCTATAGAGAAGGTCATTGCCTGTGCTTAAAAGCTGGAGTGTTGATGCTTTGTTTTTTTCTAGGAGTTTGCAGTTGTTTTGAGAAAGTTCACTGGCTACAGGTTCTCTTTGTTTTCTTTATTCTGAAATTGTCTTCTTCCACCTTCTTTCTTGAAGTATATTTTCATTAGATATAGATTTCTGGAATGGCAGTTCTTTTCTTTCAGTACTTGAAAAATGTTGCCCCCTTTCCTTTTGGCTTCCAAGATTTTTAATGTGTTTACCCTCTGACCCCTCCTCCCCCATTGTTTTCAAGATTTTCTCTTTGTATTTAGTTTTTAGTAGTTTGATTATGAAATAGGTGGACATAGATTTATTTATTAATTTATCCTGTTTGGGGTTTATTCACTTTCTTCAATCTGTAGGTTTATATCTTTCATCATACTTTGGGGGTTTTTAGATCTTATTTCTTCAAGCAGTACTGTACTCTCTCTTTTCTTTCTGGAAATCTGATAACTTCAATGTCAGACTTTTGGGTATTGTATGACAGGTATGTTAGTCTGTATTCTCTTATCTGACTTTTTTTTCCTATCTGTTGTTCAGACTGGATAATTTCTGTTGATCTATTTTTAAATTCACGGAGCCGTTCCTGTCACTTCAATTCTTTCCATCCGTGTGTTTTAATTTCACTTATTATATTTTTTCAGCTATAAATTTTCTACTTAGGGGCTGGGGTTGTGGCTCAGTGGTAGAGCAACACTTGCCTAGCCTGTGTGAGGCATTGGGTTCAATTCTCAGCACTGCATATAAATAAAATAAAGGTTCATCAACAACTAAAAATATAAATTATTAAAAGAAAAAGACTTAAACTAAAAAAAACTTTTTTTTTCTACTTAGATCTTTGGTGAGACCGTCTTTCTTTCCATTCATGTCAAGAGAATTCACCCCCTCTTTGGACCATTTTGTAATAGCTGTTCTGAAGTCTTTGTCAGGTGCTTCCAACATCTGTGTCATTTAAACTTTGGCATTATTGATTCTATTTTCCCATGCGAGTTGAGGTTTGTCTAGTTCTTTATGTGCCAAGTAAATTTGAATTGCATCCTGGACATTTTGATTATTATGTTAGGAAACTTTGGATCTTGTTTAAATCCCACAAAGAACATTGCTATTTTTGTCCTATCAGACCATGAGCCTGGTAAAGTTCAGGACTACATTTCCAATTCACCTTCTGAGGGATAGAGCTCCAACTTCAGTTCAATTTTCAGTCTTTACCATACCCATCAGGGTAGGCACCCCCTACTGGTCAGTCTGGGATCTCAGTAGCAGTCTATGGGTTAAGAGTTTAGGCTGGTGTTCAGGTAGGATCAGATCCACACATGGGAGCCTCTGGAGTGAGCCCTGCATTTTCTAAACACTTTTATACAACCACTTTCCTAGGAATCTCCTTCTCTACTCTCCATTACTTAAAAGTCTCTCCTTTTCAGTTTCTTGGTCAGAAATCTGAGACACTATTTTCCCTACTCTGCTGTGCACCTTCTGCAACTATACCCACCTTTAAGTTCAAGCTACAAGAGGTCTGGAGGGAAAAAGTGATAAATTTGCTATCAGTTGGATGGTACGTCAAGGGGTTTTCTTCCACAATCTGTCTACTATTTACTTTTCAGAGTCCTCAAGCGACGTCTTGTGCTGTCTCTCCAAATGTTACAGCTGCACTTCCCTGGGAGAGACAGGGTAGAATGTGCTAATTCCATTTTTCTTGATGCCTGGACATAATAAAACTTCTTTAGAGGACATTCTTCAATAAGTTCTTGATGTACTTTATATCAAGACCCATCTTAGAACCCAAAGCCAGAAAAAGGTGGTTTGCCAATGAATCTATGCAGATTTCTTTTATTTGAATGCTAATTCCCTCTCTTTACCATGGCTATTGAAAAGCTCAGGAAAAAAAAAGTGATTTGGCTCACATGACAGAATTGCAGTGTCTGGCACATAGGAGGTGCTTCGTAAACATGAGTCATCTCTCTACCTATCTGTCTATCTTCTTATTCCTCAAGAGCCAAATGCTGTGCTCAGTAGAAGAAACCCTTCTCAGTCTGATTTTTTGGATATAATTTTACTCTCTCCATGCCTTTTATTACTTGTTTTTTTCTTGAAGTTCTGTGATAGTAGTTCGGGGACCTATTTTCACCATATTAATCTTGTAAGCTGCCTCAAATTATGTTTGGAAGTAGCCAAGGCATAAATGGAAAAAAATTGCATTTGTGCAATGCTTCATATGGCTAAAGCTGCTTCTGTATCTCTTTCCATATTTCATCCTAAACAAGACCCCAGGTGGGTGAGGAAGAAAGATAGCACGAATGTCCTTTGCAAATGAGAAGCTGTTCTATAGTTTTATCCTCTGTTGAATGTGGTATCAAGGTTAAAACAGTTTGGTAGCCACACTGGAGAGCTTTGGGTGTGCTCTGGGGCCCCATGTCCTAGGAAATCCAAGCCTAGGACTTCCTCACCAAGATGCCCATAATTGACTTAGACATCCCCTTGGAACCAAAGACTGTACAGATGCTGGAGGTTTGGTGTCACTTGAAGAAGCCCCCCAAATATGACTAAAAATAGGGACTTAAATCCTGAACAGGGTCTACCTTTCTCCTGGGTGGGCTCTCCACTCCTATCCACAAAGCTAGGTAGCTCCTCTTGGGTTGGCACTGAGATACGATCATCATAACCCTTTCCTGCTTTTCTTCTGCATCCAGGGGATCCTCCTTTCAGTTAAAGAAGGAGGGCTGAATGAGCCTTGATCACAGAAATGTCAGGATGAACATGCTTTCCTTAGTGATACTCAAGAGGCAAAGATTGCAGACATCTCACTGTGAGAAGGAGTCTACACAAAAGTGACTTACTTGCCCTTGGCAGTGACAGGTAAATGACACTAATAAATAAAGCAGGGGACTAGGAAGGAGAGAACTCCTCAGGAGTCCCTTCCTCCACTCTTAAAGAGTCCCTTACCCCATTCCTTGGTGAACTTTTAGCAGCCACATCCAGTCCTCACATTCCTCAGGCTCAACTTGAACTTGGGCTACTACCCTGGTGTTGATGTGTCTAGACACCAACAATTTCAGCAAACCAGTACTGGGAGCAGGGGTGACTCTGAATGAGTCTAGATAAAATTCAGATGTCCCCCTAACTCAATGTCCATGGACTCTTGCCTCAGTTCCAGGCTGGGGAGGTTTACAAACATAGCAACTGTCCTTTACTTCTCCTTTGCATGTTACTATGTAGCTCCTCTTGTCAAGAAACAGAGTCTCTTTCCCATCTCCTTGATTCTGGGATGATCTTGTAACTTACTTTGGTCAACAGAATCTGGTATAAAGATGTTTCCCAGTTCTGAGCCCAGGCCTTAAGAGGCCACACACATTTGTGCTCTTTCTCTTGGGGCATTTGCCTCAGCCATTCTAGAGAAGAAGAGACCATGTGGATCACAGCTGGTCAGCCCAGTTACCCCAAATGAGACCCCAAGCATGTGAAAGAACCCAGCCAAAGGGAATTTAACTCATATCTGGCCACAGACACAGGGGAAGCCCATCCAACTCCAGCCTAAATCTTCAACCTACAGAATCATGCATGAAGCAAGTGGTCTTCATTTTAACCCCTAGACGTTGGTGAAGCTTGTTGTGGGGCATTAGCTAGCCACTGCAGAGGTTGGGCACATACCATTTGGGATCTATACCATTTCTTGGGATATTGAGAGCACAGGGTTTCAGTGGTATCAGTCATCCACCGACGGGCACAAGAAAGAATGCTGTAGTTGTGAGCTGCAGTGTGAGCTTGTGTCTTTGGGGAACATTGCTATGGTTCAGCTCTCGCAAGTAACCAGAGCAGCCAGAGCAGGAAGATAAAGTGGAGCCAACAGAAGCCTGCAGGACTGGTTTGAAGAAAACCCTTAAAACCATCTCTAAGTACCCCCAGAAAGACCTTGAAGAAATAGGAAGCGCTGGAGATTTCACTGAGCAGATGTGGGTTGAGCCCAAGAATCTGCAGAATTTGACTCTTACATAGGAGGATACTCTGGTTGATTTTTTTTTAACCTAAAATAAGAAAATTCTACTTTCAAAAACATATTAGAAATAGGAAATTTTCACCAACTGATTGCAATTAAATTCTTGCAAATAGTGAAAAAAAGCTCTTATTAGATTGTGTTTACTTTATTCTTCCTCAAAGGATTCTGTACTTTTGACTCTATTGCCAATTCTTTGGGAGTAAGAAAAATTAAAAGTGAGAAATGGGATAAAGACTGGCAGCATTTATCTCACATTCTTTATAAACATGAAGAGCAAAGGAACAAAAACTGTGGCAGAGAAGTCTGGAACTTACTTATATGTGGTTCTCTTCTCTTTCTAGCAAGCATGAGGATTATTTTTTGTCTGCTTCACTTACCAGTGGGAGAGGTCACAGGCCACCACTTGGCTAACAGGTGGTGATGGCAGTAACCTTTCTAAGAAAAAGCATTTTGTTGGTATAAGACCATCCACTCTTCTCACCTGTCACATTGACTGTGGAGGCTCTGGGTTCAAGATGGTACAGCTGCAGGTTGTCTGCCTGGATCACTGAGTCAGGCCACAGAGGAAAGCTGCCCTGAAAATCACCCAGACCTGCAATGAGCATTGCACAAATGTGAACTCAACTTTGTTGTGTTGGGCCACTGAAATCTTGGCATTGCTTGTTACTGAAGCATCTCTTGACCCAGTCTGACTAATACAATATTGAAAAATTGACATAAAAATTAAAAAAAACTCTCAATGCTGTTAATAAATTACAAACACGAGGGAAAAATTTGTTTTGCTGTTGTTGAATGCAGATTATACATGGTTTAATTTTTGGCAAGAAAGATTTTCTGTTCAGAGGAACATCCAAAAAAATTTATGAGCATGAACATGATAATGGAAATTTTATCCATTTGGCAGAAGTCACAGCAAAATTTGATAATATTATGGCAGAACATTTATGCATGATATAAATATTGACACCAAATAATGTTGTACCTATTTAAGGAGTTGAAATACAAAGATAAATAATCAAAATTGTAGCAGATGAAATCAGTCTGAATAAGGTAAGAAGAGCTAAATATTACTCATTATTTTGGCTAAAATGTTGATGTTGTGTGTGAGACACAAGCTCTGATGGATGCAGTAAAGACAATTTTTGTTGGATTTGTGGATTCTCAAAATGCAAATATTTCTCTATGTAAACGTATTTGGGAATTTTTTACTAAATGACACAACTGGCTCATAAAAACAAGTGTTAGTAGACAACTTACCTAGACAATTAAAAATAAAATAATTTCAGGAACCACAGATATCACAATGCTACAAATATGCAGGGAAAACACAACAGATTGAAATGGATGATTCTAAGAAAGAATTCCAGGACATTTTCCCTTCCTGGGCTGCGGATATTTTAATCCTATAGTGAACAGTGCAGCAAAATCTCTTCTGACACTACTGAATTTTTTTTTATACCATTTGGGATCTATACAACTTCTCTTTAGTGTCACTGAAACATATATTAAATACACACTTAGCAAACATAAATTTGAAACAATATCAAGTGGATGATGGGAAAGCTGACTTTGTGTCATTATGGCAATAAAAATTCAATTAGGGACTAGGCAATTTTTTCTTAGAACACTTTGGTTTATTAATAAAGACAGATTATACAATTCAAGCCAAAGGTAAGCTTTCAAAACATCCACTATTAAATTTATTTGCTCAGGACTAATTTGGCATGATGTTTGAAGTATGATTAATGCTGTATAGATTCAAAGTAACACAGGAGCTGAAATTCAACCCACTACCCTAAGAGGCATCCAAAGAAGCTGTGTATCTGCAGATGGTGTTGTGCTGACTGGGAGATGGGGTGACGGAGAGTTGCCTCCTGCTAAAGCCTGGAGGTTATTTGCATCTGGACCCCCAGTAAGAGGGTGTGATGGAAGCAAGGCCTTTGGGGGTAAGCAGATCAGCCACAAAGGGTCCCTGGAAAAGGACCCTTTGCCATTGAGATTTCGGTCTCGTCATGTCTGACATGTAGCTGTCCGCGATCTTTTTTTGCACAGACCTTCTGTCACCCAAGCTTCAGCAAAACGTGTCAAACTCTGCAGACTCCACATAGGTCCAGATTCAGAGGGAGAAGTGCAGCTTGTTCACCCCAGTCTCGGAGGTAGTTGACCGGGCAGCAAGATAGAATGAGATGCAGTGAGAACAGCTGGCTGAGGTGACAACCAAGCTCTGTTCTTAGAGCTGAGCTTCCCACTGGTGTGCAAATCTGAGAGCTGTGACAGCTTTGCACCACGCAAAGTAATTTAACCTCTTTGACTCTGCTGTTTCATTCCAATACCACAGGTAAATTTTTGAGTAATGACTATGTGCCAAGCCTTATCCCAAGCTCTTTGTCAATATTCATTAATTGAATCCTTGCAACCACTTTCATTGTGCCTGTTTTACAGATTGGGAAATTGAAACCCAAAGAGATTATTCAAGATCAAATTAAATGGCAGAATCTGGCTCCAGTGTCCATACTCTTAACTAGGGTGTGATGGAATCTGGATGTCGCTCTTATAACCAAAAGTTCACTAAAGTGTTTTGAGTTTTCACTCCTAAAAACTAAAGACACCAAAGATACCCAAAGATACCACCACTGCCAGAGATAAGTCCAAAATCTGCTGCCAGCTTGAAACTGCTTCAGACCATCAGTGTTTCAGGAATGCTGATGTCCTTCTCAGAAGGGTCACATCCTCTTCCTTAGGACAGCTGCTTCTCCTTCTCTGTCCCTCTGTGGAGACTGTAAGCTTCTCTAACTATTAGAGTGAGCTCAGAGCCTGTCAATGGCTTACACTGGAAGGAAAATCTGCTGGTACCCCTCAGCACAGGAAGAAAGACTTGTGCATCTGAGAAAGGAGTGGGTGACCTTCCATTGTTACAACGTGAGGGTAGATGGGGAATTGTCTCAGTCTATTTTCTGTTGCTATAACATAATGCCATAGACCGAGTGATTTATAAGGAAAGGAAGTTTATTTCTTATAGCTATGGAGACTTGAAAGTCCAAGAGCATGGCACCGCCTCTGGAGAGGGCTTTTTGCTGTGTCTTTCCAAGTGGAAGGGTGGAAAGTGAGTGAGAACATGTGAAAGAAAGCATGAGGGGCAGGACCCATTTACCAACAGTTGCTGTCATGGGTTATTAATAGCCTTAGCCCACTCATGAGGGTGGTGTTCTCATGGCCTAATCACCTCTTAAAGGCCTCACAATTAATGTTACAATGGCAATTAAATCTCAAAATGACTTTCAGAGAAGACAAATATTCAAACCAAAGCTGCAATATTTCTTCCCAGGGCCTGAGGCCATGCAGCAGCCTTTTGGAAGAAAGGCTCATCCCAACCCCAAGTTCTGGCTACATCTTAAGGCCTAACTTGCCAAAGTCAAGGGACATCCAAGTTAGGATGATCAACTTGTCCTGCTTTGCCCAGAACTTTCCACTTTTTAGCACTGAAAGTCCCACATCCTGGGAACCTTCTTAGTCCCGGGCAAACTGGGACAGTTGGCACCATGATCAAAGTAAAAAATTAAAGGAAACTTTTCACCCTAGCCTCAAGCTTTGAAAGGCCACATTTCTCCCATCCCATGAAAGTCAGAAGGTTCCAACATCCTCACTGTTGGACTATAGTCTGGTCTTCACTGCTCTTAGTCCAGGGGACTTGACATCCCCTTGAAATGTTGAGACAAGTCAATGTGCACACAAGGCATCAAATTCCATAGGCATGTCCCCCATGTCCCTAATGGCTTAAAAAGAATGGATACAAGATGGAGATGCTTGGCAGACCTACCTGGCCTGAGATTCAGAGATACAGGGCATTGGCCAAAGTGCCTTCCTCTGTGATAAAGAAGCCACAAAAATTAAGTTCCTGTGAATTAATCAACAGGTAACAAAACATTTTACATGAGTTAGGATAGGAAAAGAAGTCATGGCACCCCCAAAGTTCTCCCTGTCTCTAAGGGTCTCAGTCCTCAGCACAATTGCAGACTTCCACTGCATGTAATCCAGACCCATCAGATGATAGAAGTAAATAAACTCTGAATATTCAGAGAAAACAAATTACCAGTCCATCAAAATCCTTGGGGTAAATTAGTTCAGCCGACTAGACCAGAGACACACTCCATGACTCACCCCCACCCAGAGTAAATAAGGGAAGATTAAGCACAACTTGATTGAATCATGCTGAAGCTTGGCATAGCTCAACAAACAGATCAGCCTGAAATCTCACATTAGGAACACATAATCTCATAAAATTTATGACTGTTATTGCTCACCACATATGTTTCTGGGTTACTGTGTGCTGAGCTGTAAGCAAACTGCATTGTTGGGGTCTTGGGGGGCCTGCCTGCTTATCCACAATGTATTTCAAGAAGAAAGACACGTTCCTGGTTGACACTCTTTGGCATGATCTCCAATATGGCCTGGCCTCTGCAAAGAAGGAGGCTGGAGGGAGGATGTTGGCTACGGAGAAGGAGGTTTGCGCCATGCCCAAGTGGGCCCCCTTGCAAACTCTAGTTGAGAAGCTGGTGGAGAAACTGGCAGGCAAATCTTTCTCCTCCATGCCTCAGTTTGTTGATTTGTAAAATAAGGAGGTAGAATTAAATGATCTTTAAGTTCTTCGGGGGTTTTCTGTGGGGTTTATGAAAGAAGATCAAGGGGACAATGTGTATAAAGAGAAACCAGGAAGTGCTGATCTACTGTTCTCCATGTCCAGAGAATCCAGAACCAGAATTGATCAAAAACATTACCCGCTGTCATCAGTAGTGAGTAGGGGTGCAGGGGATGGAGGTGTGGCTCATAGAAGTCAAGATAGGCCCAGGAGGCCATGCAAGGCTAGCAATGAGAATTTGGGAGGAAAGGGTGGATGGCCAAGTGCTTGGAGAGGTTTGCCCTCAGTCTTGCTGCCCAGAGCTGAAGCAGAGCTAGGAAATGTCTTCAAGCTTGTATCACCACTTACCTCCACTGCCAGTGGGTTGAGGCCCTCTTTCCCTCTGAACCCGAACAGGATCCCTACCAACACAAAAGCCACTGCCCACCCAGGAGATCTGGGATGGTGAGAGAGGGCTGCTTTCCAGCCAGGTATGGTGTCAGGGGTTCCAGGTATAACTGCAGGGATGCACAGAGCTGCAGCAATGAGAGAGGGAGTGAGCACCTTGGGTGAAGCACCCTCATTTGCAGGCGATTGTCCCTGAGGTCAGAATTCAAGGACTCCATGAAGAAAAGAGCCAAAGCCTGTAAGCCCTTGACCCTCCTGCTGAAGCCCACAGTAGGGCAGGAGGTCCCCAGGCCCACAAGTTCATGCCCCCAAGGTATCACCATGGAGAGAGCACACGTGTAGAAGAAGCAGGTGACATACAGAAAGCAAGCTGGGGTTTGTCCTTTCCTGCACCCAACCCAGGCTCTGCCCTGGGACCTCTCACCTCTGCAGTGTCTCTCATGCACGCACTTTCTGCCAAGAGCCAAGGCCTGACCCTTTGGACCCTCGGGCCCTCTTCCAGGCTTGTCCTGTTCGATTTCCAGCACTGCCAGCTCCTTCCAGAAAGAGTTTGAACAAGAGAGAGTCACATTTTTCTTTCTGGCTCGTTCGTTTTCATTATGATCTTCACAGCCAATTCTGGTAAATCTGCTACAATAAAAGTCCCTAATCATCATCTATGTTCTTCTAAATACTCTTAGATTAGATTTGAAGTCTACTTCTGTTAATATTTTGTCTTTTAAAAAAAATAAAAAATAGTTTGGTTGTTTTTCCTGATTGTAACTCAGATATCAGCTGAGGGCTGACCTGCCCCTCAACATTGTGAAATGTCTTATGCAGACTGTATTTTCCAAAAATGGCCACAGTGATATTTTCATTCCCACATGCTCGTTCCAGAACTTTGCTACTCTTCCATCAGGAGATGGAGGCTGTGTCGTCTCCCCTTGAACCTGGGTGGGCCTTTTGACTGTTTTGACTAATAGACTGCCGTGGAAGTGACTCTGTGTGATTTCCAAAAATCTGGGTCAGAAAGGCAGTACAGCTTCCACCTGGTGTTCATGCTCTCTCTCTCTCTCTCTCTCTCTCTCTCTCAGGACACATGTCTTTGGAACACGTGAGAAATTCACCCCAACCACACACCCCAAAGATGCCCTGCTGGAGACACCACACGAAGACACCTCAGAGAGTCAGAAAGATGTCTGCAGGAGCCCCAGCTGTTCTAGCCTTTGTGGTCCAGCCCTGGCAGTAGACATATGAATGAGGAAAGCTTTGTCATGGATGACTGCAGCTGCCATCTGATACGGCCACCACCTGATGGCACCCTCAGGAGGGACCCTGAGCGAGAACCACCCAGCTGAGACCCTTCAACACCCAGAATGTGAAGAGCAACAACAAATGATTATAATTGGTTTTTGCCACTAAGTGTGGGATGGCCTGCGGTGTAGCCGTGGATAACAGGACCGTTTGCCTTAAGCTCCATGTCCTGTGGAACTCCAAAGGCTTCCCAAGATTTCTGCTGATTTCTGGAAAAATAGAATCAATTGTTCACATGTGGGTTATGTGTCCTCACATGGTGCCTCTGTCCCACCCCACACTAACTTTGACATGAGTCCAATTTCAGTTCTCACAACAAAAGTTGGGGAACAAGCATTTGGGTAAGTAGTAGAGTGCAGGCAAAATTCAGGGTCATGTTGCTCACTACAGAGGATCCTGTCACTTTGCTGTCCCTTCTGCCACCTCTTCCCAGTCTCAGCCTCCACTGAGGTTGCTCTGGAACCCTAGCTCTTCTTCTGCTATGAAGAGTAATGTGGTGCCCCCTAAACTCCTAACAAAACTTCTGCTTTGTACACATCAAGAATCTAGCCCATACTAGAACTCCTTGAGGCTGATGGTGGGTGGTGTTTGTTATATGCATATGTGTTGTAAAAAGGAATTCAAGGAACATACTGATCAGCAAAAGAAGAAAGTAAAAATTTCCCCTAAGTCTCATTACCCAGAGAAAACTGCTAATGCTTGATAATCATCCTATCAATACACCACAATTTTACACACATGGAACCACACTATCCTTTCTCCGGGTATCATTAGTATTGAAAAACCTTTGCCATTTATTTAGCACCTGCTAAGTTCACAGCAGCTACACAAATATAGCATCATATAACCCTTAACCACACCTGTGAATTGTCTGCCATTCTTTACCATGACCTTCTTTTTCCTAAGGGATCATGGTGGATCTAAGCCCAGCCCCACCCAACTCTCAGGCCACTGGACCATTCAGCCATAGCAGAATCCTTTTCCCAAAGTGACAGAGACTGTAGAAAGACTCTGCTGGCCTTGAATCTCCTGACCGGAAGCTAGTGCTCTGACACACTCCTCTTTGTCCTTCAGAAAGCCAAAGGAATCAGAGCTCTCTGGAGTCTGTGGTTGGCTTATTTTGCCTGGTGGGCTGACTTTCTGAGAGGAAAGGAGAGTCTAGGTTCAGTCAGAGGGACAGGGAAGGTTCTTCATCCCCAGCGTGGCAGAGCAAACCAGGTCGGAGCCCAACTCTGCCTCCATGTCTGCTGGATTCAAGGTGGCTCTTCTTTCCTGAGAGTCTGGGGATAGCTTCTGTATGTGTCTCTGCCTCCCTGGAAATATTTATCCCAAGTCACAAAAGTCCAGCTAAGCAAGGAGGATGCACCTTGGGGGTATTGTCAGCCATAGAAGGGATTGCACCAGGAGAGACCTGCTCTTTCCTGGGTAGGAAGGTGGAGTGTGTTCTCCGTCAGCTTTCACTGAAACTCATATTTTCCAAGCACAACCCCAGAGACTGCTCTAGCCCCTTCCAGAGACTGATGTAAGAAGCCCCACGCTGGATGGACTCTACCAGGAGCTTGCCTTTGATGACTTTCATGAGCCTTGAGCCTCCTGGGAAGAAGAATTCACCCACCACAGTTATCAGTCTGTCCCTCAGCTGCTCCCACAGCTGCTGACACTGGAGGGAGGCCAAGAGCAGCCAAATCCTCCCCTGCCACACAGCCACACTTAGCCCGCTCCTGAAGGTGGGTCCTGCCTATGGAGGCCCCCTTTCACTCTAAAGATTCAGACATAGTTCTGGGTAGGAGTATAAAATGCAGGGTTTGAATTTGCCAATTGCAGAGTCGAATCTTGGCTTCTCACTAGTAACCTGGCAACCTGGATGATTTGCTTTACTTCTCTGAGCTGGAGGTACCTCATCATCTTAGTTGAAACAGCTCCCAAAGAATGGATTGTAGGGCAAGTAGTTTCACTGGGAGGTGATCCCAGGAAGCAGTAGCAGGAGAATGGGTGAGAAAGGAAAGCAAGTCAGTGATGTCATCAGCAAGCAAGTGGGCAAAACTGAATCCTACTGAGGAATTCTTGGAGGTGGGATAGAGCAAATGTTGGGAACTAGCCAACTCTACTCTCCTCCCCTCAATGGTAAGGGAGTTGGGGTATTGATCCACCAATTTCCCTCTGTCCCTGGTTGAAAGCTACTCCTGGGGAAGGGAGGGGAGGGTCACAATTGTGTCCCACTGGCCTGCTCTATGCACAGAGAGAGATCTGTTCTCCAGCAGGTAGAGAAAGCCCTTAGGCAGAGCCACTGGTGCTGTGGTAAGTGCTAGAGGGACATGGCAGGTCAACCATGGCTTCTGCTAGAACCACCCCTCATATGAGGGAAATGACAACTCCCACCTAGAATGGCTGTGGGGATATACATAGATTTCGTTTTATTTGATTTGCGTTAGCATGCAGTTAACTTGGTTGAACTCAGACTGCACATTCTGTCACTTGGATGGCAGCTCAGTTCCCTTCACGAGAATTGTTGAGGAGTCAGACAGAAATGTGGACAGAGGTTATGAGAGTTTTGGATTCCTCTTTTGATTGTTCCTTTCAAATGCATCCCCTCCATTAATAGTGATCACAGTTGCATCCAGCTCTGTCTTCCTGCCTGAAAGACCCATGAGTTCCCTCTCAAGGCCTAGACACTCTCCAGGACATAGCAAAGACACCACAAGCCAGGCTCCGGCTGGCTCTTTGAAAGTTGTCCGTAGGTTTGCACTCTGCTCAGACAATGGGCTGGACACATAAGCACACATAACCAGGATTTAGAGATCCAACCAAATAAAACCTGCAATCAACTTAAGAACCACACCTGAGTTCAGATATTCTGTCCCATTGTCCAATCGTGTCTCCAACCACATGACTCAATTTCCAGTTTGGGAAAAAAAATGCTCCTATTGTCATGTGGCCTTTTGTCGTTGCTGTAATGCAGCCATCCCACAGATATCAACAACCAGAAGTTCCTTTCTCATATCAGACCCCTTTGTTCTTGGAAAAATCTACGAATCCTCACAACCTCACCCTACCCTCTCCTGGTCAGCTAAAGCTTTCTGAGAATCCACTGTGATGGTGCCCTTCAGAGAATGGCACAGTATTTTTGGATGGTGCCACCATTCAGGGGTGTTCTGAGGATGGACCACTGCATATAAAGTCCTTAAAATGTGACTGGCACAATGTAAGCCCTTGATAGGGGTGGTGGTGGTGATATTATTATTATATTATCATTATTTTCTCTTGGATGTATGTTACAGAAACATAGAGTAGGAGGAATTCAACCATTTTGTGTGGAATTTGACTTAATTTGAAATCATGGCCTAGAACCTAGAAACCCCAGGGCCTCTCAGCCATGGATTACAAAACACAGATTCCCACCACAAAGGGGGTGATTAGAAAGGGACTTGGTTCAATATCACCAGGAAGCCTTCCTTTCCATCGAATTTGTCACACTCTTTTTTTGTCCTCATGGCCTACTTTGACCAAAATAGACTGTGTTCAGCCAAGCATCATGTCTATCCCCTAAACCTCCAGTGCTTGATGACACACAGCACACACACTGGAAGTGTCTGCTAAATGAATATTTGCTTACTTGTCTGCCCATGCATTTGAATGTCTAGCATAGTACCTGGCCCACAGTACAGACTTAAAGCTTTATTACATGTATGAAGGGCAAGGATTTCCTCCATTACCTCCAGGCAAAAGAAACATCCTTTTTTCTTTCTAGACCTAATTTAGCCTGACTCTAACCATCAGGCACCTGACAGAATTGTCTGACTGACTGATTCACCAACACCAAATCTAATTCCCTTCTCTTGTGTCTGCATCCACTATAGAAGGTATATGATGCTAAAATGCTCATTTTTCCCAACATCCCTTGCAGTCAGGAGTGGCCATATGACTCAGCATAGACCAATGAGATGTGAAGAGAAGTTTGCTAGCCTTGTCCTTTCCTCTTTCCTTCTTCTTATCTGACAAATAGACCTAAGTCTGGAGGCACAGCAGTCCTCTTGAGAATATGAGGCAATAGCATAAGGAAAAGACTGAAACCCATGAGCCAGCCTTGGTGTCCCTGAGCCCTGAACCAGACATCTGCCTCCAGGCTGTTGATTAAAATGGCTCCAGTTAAGTCTTCTGTTACTTACAGTGTAATGTAATTCCTCACCTAGAGCAGGTGGGGTACCTCTGGTTCTTTCCAGAGGAGCCTGCTGATGGGTAAATAAGTCATGGTTGATTTAGGTATCTTGCCACAAAGGAATGGAGACATCATATTTAGTCCTTAGTCCAGAATTAAGCCTGGAATTCCCCTTCTGTGAAAAAACAGGTTGAACCAAGTAACCGTAGAGATTAGTCCCAGCCCTGGGGTCCAGCCTGGAAGAAAAAGCCACAAAAAAAGTTCACAAGATGTCACCACAAGCTGCACTGGCTGAAGGAGTATGAGGCTCCACAGAGATTGTCCTGGGCTATTGTATCTTTCACCCAACTTTGGGCAAAAGGACCTCTGGACATGAAGGGAGAGAGGACATGTGTAGCAGAGGCTTTGGGACTGGAGGAGCCCTAAAGCTGCGCATGAGAAAGCAGGCAGGTGCAAGAACCAAATGGAAAAGAAAGCCGAGGAGCTAAAGGGGTTGGAAAGTTTAGATCTGAGGAGTGGGTTGCCATGAACTTGTGGCGGGGAGCATTTATGCTAGAGATAAGAACAAAAGCTGATGAGAAAGAAGTACCTCTCTCTTGACCTGCTGTGGATTTGAAGTTCAGAGAGAAGCTCATCTGCTAGCACATGCAGATGTGTGCATGCATATGTGTTTTCATGTGTGTGTGTGTGTCTGTGCCCATGTACCTGTGTCTGTGTGTATGTGTGTGGCATGACTGCTGGTCCCTTACCTCCAGACTGGTTGAGAGGAGGGCTTCATGCTGTCACATATCAGCCCCAGTGGGCTTTAGGACCTCCAAATGGAAGCTATAATCACTTGGAGATGGGAGGAAAAAGGGAACAGCTAATACGTACCATGTGTCAGGCGTTATGCTGGTTTCTGCCATTCTCACAGAAAGCTGCAAGGTGAAGATGATCAAACCCACTCCACAGACCTTGCAGAGAGGGCCCCATGAGGCAGGAACTCAGGACAGGCAGGGTCACTCACCTTGGTCACCATATCTTACTTCCCACATGGCCAGGGGAAATCACCTAACTTTTCAGAACCTCCATTTACCATCTGACAAAGAAGGACAGTTGGGAGTTAGAGACCAAGATGGTAAGTCCTACTCTGCATGATCTTCAGTGTTATAGCAAAGATGGAATTAAATAACATTTTGGATTTTTTAAAAATTGTCAAGTACCATGACAATTAAAGGATTATAATTGTTTTCCACAATAATAATAATAAGCTAAATTTGATTCTGGCCTAAAAATGCAAATAGCTGGAATTGAGTGATGTAGAACAGATCAATTTGTGGAAAATTATACTTCATCTGCATTTCTCAAAGCTAATGGAAATGCAGATTGCCACAGCCATGACAAGGACCAGAAGAGAAAGGTTCATTAATTCAGTAAATCTACCCAATTTCTGTTGAATCAAAGGCATAACAATTTATTCATGAGTACTCTGCAGGGCTTAGGGGAAGACTCAATGATTAAAATATATTCTTAAGGCCTTTAAGAAAGTTTAAGTGATCATTTGTATTCCAAAGAGGTCTCACTGACACAACTTCCTCAAAATGTTAGATCATGAAAAAGTCCAAAGCCTGAGGCTGGCTGGAAATGCTCCTGCTGATTTTGTAAATGTGGCCATGGTTTCTCTCTTGCTTAGACAATGGGCAGGATAAATAAGCTCACATAGCCGGGCTTAGGGATCTAAACCCGGCTATGTGAAATTTTCAGTCAAGTTAATCTGACACTACTTTGGCAATTTTTCTGGGCCATTGCTGTCTTTAGATACTCTATCCTATTATTCAACCATATCCCCCACCATATGACCCAATTTTGAGTTTGAAAGAAAATGTCCCTATGTTGCTATGTCAACTTCGACCATTTCTTTAATGTAACTTCCCTTGCTGGTGCCTCTTAAAGATCAATAACTGGAGTTCCTCTGTTGCTCCTCTGTTCACACAAGACAGCTCATGCCCTAATTGTCTACTAAGCCGCATGGCCCTGTCACTCAGCTGAAGCTTTCTGCGAATCCCGTGCTGACAACACCCATTGAAGAAGGCTGATTATTTTGGGTGAGGGAGAAGTGTCATTTATTGGGGAATCTCAAGTCTCCAGCATGAATATGTAAGAGCTGTGTTGGGTTCCTGCAAGGAGACAAGAATGGAGTTTCCCATGTTGTCTGGAGCCTCATAGCAGCCCTGCTTATACCCAGAGTGCCCCTAATGTCCTCATGAAAACAACCCCTCTGGCCTTCTTTTTATTATAAGGTCTCTTTCTTCATGTGAGGCCCCTGAGGGACTTTTGTTCTGCCATTTTTCACATTCCTCAGTCTTTTTCCCTGGAAGGAAGACCACCAACTCCTTCCATGCTCTCCAGCCAATTAAGGCCCCATGCCTGCTCCCTCATATAAACAGGTGCTCAGAATTCCACAGATGGGCCATCAGTTCAACCAACAGCTAACCTCCAAATCCCACTTTGGACTCAGCTACAACATTCTGCAATGTGAATTTTCTAATTCCAGATTTTCTGTCCTATTGTATCCCACGTGCCAAACCATGTGTTTCAATTTTAAGGCTAGAAAAATATGGTCAACATGGTTCTGGGACCTTGTACTGCCCTTAAGTCCCTTCTGACTCATTCTCAGCTGTCTTCAGACTCAGGGCAATCTCCCACACCTTCTCTGCCAGATGCCTTCTAGGCCAGGCTGGGTGATGGGGGAATGCTTGTGTCCCTCAAATACCCTCACTGGTCCCCTCTTCTACCAATGAATGTCATGCATCCAAGAGGAAAGAAGTGACCCAAGTCGGAGACCCAGTGATCAGATTTTGTTTAGGATATAAGGCCATCAAATCAGTCTTATTTATTTTCTCAGCACTTGTGTTTCCTAAGTTTTTCCACATTATTTCTAATTTGGGCTGTTAGAAAAGGGAAAAATTAAAAAAAAAAAACACTGATCTAGAGATAATGGAATATCTTGGTGGTTATTGCATTAAAAAACCAGACAGCTAAAAAGGGTTTGGAAGATCTTAGAAGGCGATCTCTGACTCAAACTCTGTACAGCTTGAAACTGGGAGAGTTCACAGGCCAATGAGCAGCTGAAGCACTGAAGGCTCTGCCTTTCTCCCTAGTGGAAACACATGTGGAGACATGTGCATGCGGACCTTCACCTTCATCTCCTTCTGGAAACACTAGAACACAGGAAGAGAAATTGCCCTTCAGATTGGGGATCATTAGGCATCCCTTATATGTGGCTCTCCCCACCTTTATCGTCTTGCTCAAAACAGTTCTCCTCCAATATCTGTAGGACATTGTTTCTGAAACTACCATAGATACCAAAACCCACAAATGCTCAAGTCTTTTATGTAAAATGGCATAGAATTTACATATAACCCATATACAAACTCTCATATATTTAAAAGCAATTAAAAAAAAAAAAACAGCATCTCTGTTGCCCAGGCTGGCCTGGAATTTGTAATCCTTCTGCCTCAGCATCCTGAGCTCCCATATACTTTAAATCATCTCTAGATTAATTATAATGCCTAATTTAATGTAAATATTTTATAAATACTAATCACACTGTACTGTTTAGGGAATAATGAAAGAAAAAAATGTCTGTCCATACTCAGTATAGATACAATTTAAATTTTTCAAAAGTTATAGACCCAGTTGGTTGACTCTCTCCCTCTGTCACTGATATATAACTGAGTAATTAGTAGTGAGTTTGTCTTTAATATGACCCTGCTGTGCTCTGTTCTATCATCCCTCTTACTTCTTACCTCACCTCCAGTAAGACCCTTTCTCTCTCTCTCTCCTCTCTCTCTCTCTCTCTCTCTCTCTCACACACACACACACACACACACACATTTACTTGTATTTCTACTGAAAGCCATTCACAGATGGCACAGGAGCTAGGAGGAAGAAGAAAGGAGGGGAATGGATTCCAAATGCTTCTATTCACCTAATAATTTACCTTCAGATCTTTAAGTACTTTGGTGTAATTCATGGTCATAAGACTGGGAACATAATTTCCAGCAGCATATTCTTTACAACAATATTTCCTTATTACAATAAATTGTTACAATATTAATAAGTCATCTTCTACCACTGCCCAAAAGTTTGACAATAGCTTTCAGTACTTAGATGAGGCTGACAGTTGTTCCCCCTTGTCTTCAGTTTTGTTTGCTGAAGTTTCATTTATCCAGAGTTATCAGCAGTCTGAAAATATTCTGTGAAAAGATACAGAAATAAACCATTCATAAGTTTTCAAAGTATGATGAAATCTCACCCTGTCCTGTTCCATCCTGCATGGGATATGAATCATGACTTTGTACAGAGTATCCATGTTGTATATGCTATCTTCCGATTAATCACTTAGTGTTCTTCTCAACTGTGATTCTGCAATGCTTGTATTCAAGTAACCCTTCTTTCACTTAATAAGATACCCAAAATTCAAGAGTAGTGACTGTAAAAGAGGCATGGGAGGACAAGTTAACTCTGATACTATGTGATAATGCTGTAGGGCATACAGAAAAAATATATAGTACACATAGGATTCAGTATTATCTTTGGTTTCAGAAATTTTCAGGGCTTGGAACATATATCCCCCACAGATAAAGAGGTATTACTGTATTTTTAACCACTCATATCTATTTGTATGTGTCTAATAAGTGTAAACCACCGCCCCCTACCCCGTAAATTTGAGTGTCCTGATGGTCCTCTCGGCTCTTATGTAGTCAAAAGAAATAAACTCTTAAATCCTGAGAAATGGAGAGTTAGAGATGGATTTTCTGGATGAGGTAGTATAAGATGTTTGCAATGCTCCAAATGCACTTCTCATGAAAAGTCACCAACCTGTGCTTTGAATTTGATGCAATAAAATCTTTCAGTCTTATTACAACTTTTCTGGAGCCAACAAATAAATTTTATAACTCCCTTTCAGAAATATGCAGGAACAACTGAATTACAATATTGCTTGTGACCAGTGAGTCCCTCCTCACACTCAATCCATTCCCTCATTTATTCCAGATTCTCCTTTCTTCTTCTCTGGTGACATGGAGGGTTTAAAGTGGAGGTATCTGCAGCCTCTTCAGCTTGCCCTGCATCATTAACATCTGAGTACATCCTCCCCGCAGCCTCTTCCACCAGAGTCTGCCCTCAGTGGTCTTCACAAGATCATGTCCCCTTGTTTAACCAGATAAAATGATGGTTGATGCCACAGATAAAGCAGACATGCCACATACTCCAAAGCTCAGGACATCCTGGGAGTGACACTCTCTCACTCAGGTTGTATGGTATGACCAATATCACCCCTAGGGATCAATCTGAGAACTTATTCAGGGATACCATCTTCAACCTAAGTCTGGGCTCTTTTCAGGGTGTCTCCTGCATGGGACCAGAGAAGCTGCTCTCCCTTCCATCCTTCTTTTCAGGTTGAGGTGAACGGTTCCCCAAAACCACCCTGGCTGCCCTAGTTTGAACTCCATTATTCAATCTTGCTTGGAGAAGTTGCCAAGTTGCTTTTTGTTTCTCAGTCTTGATTAGCCACAGCAACAGAAGAAATTTAGGAGGCCTGTCCAGTTTAAAACAGACCCCAAATTGCTCAGCCACTCTTTGCCAAAAGTTGCTGATCTTTTTCCCACAAGGATTGATCCAAGTGCTTCTCATTATCCAAGCTAGCTTCTATTGCTCCCTTGGGGATGCCTTGCTGTGAGCAGCTCCTCCTATTACAACATGGGAAGACATGTGCACCAGTGACAGATTCCTAGTTATGGATTCACAGAATAAACCTCCACTCTACGCTCTTCTCCCTCTAAGGCTGTAAGGTGAGCAGCCACTGAATCAAACATCTGGTGGTTTCAGAGCTGCAAAACAATCTCTACTTCTCAATACCATCTCTGCCATCTCTGAAACCTTCCAACACTAATACAACCCCAAATCCTTTTTTTCTGGTTCCTTGCATGGAACTTCCTGTGAATTTCTTGCATTTCTAGTAGCAATCAGTTTGTATAGGCAGTTTTGAAGCCAACTTGATTGCAAGCCTCATGATGGCAGCCCTGCTCCTGGATAGCTGTTCTGAGCTAAAGGTGGGCAACCACTTGAACTGACTGCACTTGTCAATCACTTAAACTAGACTGAGTGCACTTGTCATTGACATTCGTTCCTTGAAAAAGTCTCCTATTTCTTTAATTTTTTGGTTGTAGATAGAATATATATATATAGATAGATAGATAGATAGAATATATATATATATATATATATATATATATATATATATATATAATCTATAGATAATATAATCTATATCTATATAATCTATAGATCTATATAATATATATAGATAGAATATATATATATATACACACACACACACATACATATACATATATATATTTCTATTTATTCATGTAGTACTGAGGATTGAACCCAGTGCCTCACAATGCAAGGCAAGTGCTCTACCACTGGGCTATGACCAGAGCACCAAGTCTCTTATTTCTTAAAATAGAGTTGGGTGTCTATAAGGATTGGTTTAAAGGCTACTATTTAATTTACAAGGGAGATCTTTTGTAGGCATTTTCCATTTAAGCAACTCATAGGGCCTTGCATTCTTTTAATTCTCTGTATGGTACTAAGACCTGAAAACATATTCTTTTCTAAAATAGTAATTTTGATGCCTGTCTTGAAAACAATATTATCCTATGAAACAGTAATTTCGATATCTGAGTAGTTTCTACCGTTATCTCATCGCTTTTATCTGATTCACCTACATTTGCTTGTATTATAAGCCTCAAAATTTGGCAATCCCAGAAGATATATCTGTGACTAATATCTATGATTATTACTTTAATCTAAAAAGCAGAAGACTGCCTTAGGCAAATTCTCATTCACCAACCTCCCAAATGTACCCTACACAAAGCTGGGTCTACATGTGTGACAATTTATAAATGGGGTTACATCCTAATGCCCATTCAAATCCAACTTGGAAAGCATGGAGGTCTTTTGTAATATAAACTGGCTAGCTCTTCATCATGCCTGATTCCCACTCCTCCTGGCCACACAGCTAGATCACATTTCCCAGCCAACCTTGCAACTAGGAGTGGTCATGTGACTGAGTTCTGACCAATAAAATGCTGGGGGCTACTATGCATACAACTTCAAGACCTAAACTACGAAAACAACCCACACCCATCACCACCCTCTTTCCCCTTCTCCTGGCTTGACTCTATGAGCTCTGCCATAGTGGAAGTATGTGTTGAAGATGGGAAGGGGCCCAATCACCCAAATCAACACTGGCAAGAGAGCTGCCCACCAATTTAGATCAAATATTTTGGATTCCATGTGAATAAGAAGTAAATGCTTCCCATATTTGAGCCATTATATTATTTGTTTATTACAGCAATTAACATTACCTTAACTAATACATCACAATGTGGGTCTTCTTGATGGAGTTGCACACAACACAGAAAACCTTCTTAAAATTCTTCTTTACTTCCTTCCCTACTACTCAGTCACTAGTCCCTTCTAAAAGTCTGTTTTCCCCTCCTGAATCTGTCTGTAGCCACAGTCCACTGGAAGATGTACTCTAAATCCCATTCTGGCCACTGTTCTTTTTTTTGTTTTTATTGGTTGTTCAAAACATTACAAAACTCTTGACATATCATATTTCATACAGGCCACTGTTCTTTTGAGGAGATGACTGTACCCTCTCCCTGGCATCTCAGTGAGTTTCAAAGCCATCCTGCAGACACATAAGTTTTGCTCTAATAAATCACATATGATCTCAGACAATTTTATTTAGACGCAGCAAAAGCAAACTTCTCCCTACTCCAGACTGAACTGGACAGATGATTTTTGAAATTCTAAAATAATCTAATATAAAAACAATTAAAATAACATGGAATTATTGTACATGATTATTTAAACATTACTTCAACTGGGTAAAGATGCTGCTAGAGAAACCACCAACTCTTCTGCTCTCTGTGGAGAAATGCAATCAGTTTCTCTTTGAAGCAACAACATTTGCTTTGGATCCAGGAGATGCCACGGCTGCTGGACTTTGTGGGTAGCTCAGGGATCTGGGCTGCTTTGATCTTGGGGCACCTTTGGTTCTACGTGTGCTTCCATAGCAGAGGATGGGAGAACCAGAGCCATGCACACTGGCAGTCAGATGCGCAGGTCCATAAATGACAGATCACCTCCAGTCATAGCTCATTGCCCCAAACAATGCACACAGTTCCTCCAGACTTGGAGGGAGCAGGGAATGTGATCCTTCCATATGCTCAGAGGGAGAGAACTGGATATGGGTGAGCAGGAAGCTCTACAAGATAGCCTTGGCACCTTTGGTTTTGATTTCTTAATATTTATTCTATGAACTTTTGATGAAAATTTTTCTCAAAAATAATCCTGTAATTTAAAATTTTTGCACCAATTCATTTGTAATTTTTCTTTCTAGCTCCAGCTAGTCAGAATGAGTGCAGAGCAAGGAAACTACTTTCCTTCAATATAAATCAGAGAAAAGGAAATGAGAATCCCAAGGGAAGACAGCTCCCTCCCTCCCTCAGGAGATGTGCTCAGTGTGGGTGGTCTGCGAGGCCAGCCTGGGGTGGGAGAGGGCCTGGGGTGGAGGCATTTCTAGCATGGTGTTCCCCACCCATCTTCTTCCCAAATCACATTGCTTCCTACCATGATAAAAATATCCAGAGCCTCCGTCATTTTAGCACGATTTAATTAAAACTGCCCTAAATTAAGAAAATCTAGTCATTGTTTGCATTCCTAGATGCCTATGTTTAGTTGAATCACACGTAAGCAGAGAAATGAAAAATTAGCTTAAATTTTTGGCTGCAGAGAAGAGTGTGAATTGGTTTTTCTGTCACTCGTGGGAATCCCACTCAGCTGGGTTTCTCTGATGGCATTGCTTCTTTCCACCCTCCCTGAGGCCTCTGAGGATAAGCTGCATCTGGGCTCTGATCTGGAGAAAACTCTAGAGCCCACAGACAGACCAGCTCAGGGGGCAGAGGGCAGGGGGTTCCTCCTGTGAACAGCTGTAGCCCACTCTGGCTTATGAGCCACTGACAGCTACTCCCAAGTGGCCTAGAGTGGTAAGGGGGCTTCACACGTATGGGCGTTTCTCGCCCTCAGAGTGGAGCTGAGTGCCGGGGAGGTGTTCAGGAATCTCCTGTCTGGAAAAAAAATGACTCAGGGAAATTTCCAGAATCCCTAGGTGGGAGGAAAGGCTATAGAGAGGCTGTGAACACAGTGTTTAAGAACATAGCCTCTGTGGTGTGCCTGTTTTGCTTTGGCTCTAGCCCTGGTTAGCTCTGAACCCTTAACCATGGCACTCGAGCTTTCTGTGACTGGTTCCCCCTCAGATAATCACAGTGCATACCCCATAGGGCTGTTGGGTGGATTAACCTCATTCCTACATGTTAATCCTTAAAACAGTGCCTAGATTATAGTAAATGCCTACTAAATGCTAACTTTCATGATTATTACAAAGGGCTCCTCCCTCCCAAGCGCCTCCCTACTTACGGGGACTCCCACTCGGCTCCCTGTGGCAGTTTACTAGACATCTTTCAAATACTTTCAAATATTGCTGTTCAAATACTGGAGTTTTGGGGTTTGTTTTTTATCCCAGTAGCCCATCATTTTGAGGGGCCAATATGCGAGCAATGTGGGATCTGTGGGGAGGGAGAGCCCTAAGTGGGGTGGGACCGCAGAAGCAAGCCAGAGTTTGGGTCCAGCAGCAAGGCTGGGAACAGCCTGGAGCTGGAGAATCTTTCAGCAAACCCAGAGCAGACTCAGGCCCTGGAAGTAACCATGGAGACAGAAGCCCACAGAGGCATCCAGGGTGTGGGATGGGTAGGTGGGTGGATGGATCGATGGGCGATGGTGGAGAGAGAGGTGGGTGGATGTCACTTTCACAGCAAAAAGGTGAGGGCCCAGGGCAGCAGCTGTGAGCACCTCTGAGCTGGGGGAGGTTTGGGGAGCTGGGAGGGTATCTTAAGTGGACAGCTGGGCATGATATAGAACTAACTGTTGACAGCAGAAAGGAAATCTTTTCTCAAAAGTTCTCCCAAGTTCCCAGACCAGGAAAGGATTAGAAGTCAAGGGAGGAGGGGATAGAGATTTTAGAGAAGGCTTCTGTCCCTTGTCTGGATGAATTCTGCCTCATCTGAAGTTCTGCATGTGAGTCCCCCGCCCCAGCCTGCTCCCGTCCTTCAACATCAACTGGGGGACAGGCACAGAAGTGCAGTTAGTGCATTAAGAACCAGTGTGGCCAAGCACCTCCCATTGGTGCTGCCTGTGGAGTCATGCCCAGCACTGTGGTGGGACTGGAGCATCTTGCCATTAATTACATGCATTTCCCGGCTCTGTAGCTTCCAAATCTGGCTCCTGGCCTCCAGAATTTATGACCTACCCAACATCCTTTGTTACATTCTTATGCCTAATTTCCTGCTCCTTCAACCAGAATTTTGAAACCAGTGCCTTTCTTTACATGTGCAGTATGGATAAGTTCAAAGCAGAAAGATTCCTTCTGAGAAAAAGGAAACAAAATCTTTTCTAAGGCTGAGAGGACATTCTTATGTGTCAGCCTAAGACTCCTAGGAAGACAGAGCCCCTTGGGCCTACATTCCAGAGTGAAGTTCCTTCAGCTAAGGATAGTGACTGGGGACTTTGCTGTGTTTCCTGTGCCCATCCTGAGAGAAAGGAACACAGGATACCTACCAGCTCCTACTCATCCATCAGCAACAGAGAATGCCAGTACCCCAAATGTCTTTGATCCTCTTTATCTTCCTATGTCATCAACACCCACTCTGTGGCTATATATGGGGCCGCATGATTGAGTTCCGGCCAAGCAATATAGACAGAAGCCACTTCTATACCTGGCTCCAACATATCTGGTGCCATCCTCCACATTCTTTCTTTTCTCTCATCTCTTGACTTGGTACAGAGAATCCTAGGGAAGGATTCCCAGGCCCTAGAAGCTGGCAGAGCTCTAGATAGAAGAAGCTTGGGCCTGGAAAGCTTGTGGAAGGCTACTCCCAAATACCCAATAGGACTGTAACATATGTAAGAAATAACCTTGGCATTATGTTAAGCCCCTGGGGTTAGGGGGCTCTTTGTTATAGCCATTGGCCTACCCTAAGTCATCCTGTACCCCGCTGAGAGAGTTAAGAATGCAGATCTTGGAATCAGAGAGACATGTTTGATTCTAAGTACTCCACTTAATGGGCTTCAGTAAAATGAAGGTCAGTGTAGTAGCCAAGTAGAGGGCAGGAAGCAAGCAGAGAGTTTCCCAGGGTAAGCATAGAAAAACTCACAGCTGCCACTAGGCCTGGCTGACATTGTTAGCACTTGCTGCACCAGACCTTGGCTCTTTAGTGCTTCTTTTTATTCTCACAATAATCTTATGAATTAGGGACTATGGTGAGTTAGACGGGCAATGCCAGGCACGGAGAGACTAAGTGTTGTGCCCAAGGCCACATGCTAAAGGAGCTGGATTGGAATAGCCTTGCCTAGGATACTCGCCAGAGCCAGCAGTCTGGATTTCCTCTATTGCTGCCCTCCTCCTCATCACTTCCAGCTGAATTTTCTCTGCTTTTTGTCTTCATCAGTCACCTGCCATGATTGGTGGTTGCTGAGATGCCACCACTCCATGAGCACACACCAGATCCTCAAGGTGAATTATTTTGATGCAGGCATCCCACTGGACTGAGAAACTAGAGCCAATGCGACGGGGCTGGGGGTTTCGGTCTAGCTGTCAATCACCCAGAGTAGGAGGTTGACAGGACAGAAGAGACAGCAGAAATCAGAGAACATACCTGGGTAGATGGACAGGAAGCTCCTGGTGTCCAGACTTCAAACTATGTCTATTCTGTGGAGTTTGAGGAGGACCTGGGCAAGAGGGGAAAGATGGCCAGGCCCCCAGGTGAGGGTGGGGCTAGGAGTGGCTCCTAGAGGAAGGTGCCTGCTCCCACTTCTGCAGCCATGTTGTCCTAATGTCATTAAATGGTTGTGGTGATGCTAAGTCTCAATTTAATCAAGTTTCTCTCAATTATTCCAGCTTTGCCCTAGGATGTTCTGGGGAATTCGGTGGAAGGACCAAGAGAGTAGCGCTCCCCACTTCTCCTCCCCTGCAGAAGGGACTCGAAGTAGAAACATAAAAGGTGGGACTCCAGCTCTCCAGGAGCAGACCTTGTGCATGCCAGGTGTGGAGGACCTGATCCCCTTTTTATCAAGGGGCTTCTCAACAACCACAGCCTGCTGTCTCCTGTCTGGCTCCAGGGAGCACACAGGGATATAGGGGAGGTCATTGGATAAGGGAGATAGCCTCTGGGGATAAAGCCAAAAGGCCTGCATAAGACTCACAACCATTAAGAAAATGCAGTCCCACATTCAGAGACAATGCAAAACTACATTTTCATTTACTGTTGCCTCCTGACAAAACACTTAATGAGGAATTGCATTCACAATGTGCAGCTAAACTTTGTATGACCCTTTACCCCCAACTTTTCTCTTCATCATTCCCTTCATCCACTCAGCCTTCCCAAGGCTCAGACATGGCTTCCTCCACTCAGGATCTCCCTTTCCTGCTTTCCTCATCTCTCCCAGGCAGGCTTCTGTCCCCAATCCCCAGAAACTTCTCTGTGTCCTTCTCACTGTTGATCCACCCAGACAGGACTTGTCCTCAGTCCCATACCACAGTCAATACACAACAGCTCAGGAACCCAGTGCCTTCTAAGGAGAAGAAACTGTAGCTATTGTTAATTACAAATTATCCCCACAGTAAAGGATTCTCAGAGGAACAATCACAATGACTCCTGCAGGAGGCTGGGATGGAGGGACATGATGGCTAAGACACAGAGGCTTTATGATGTAGTCACTGCAGGCGGGTGTCACCCCAAGAAGTGGGCAGTGGGAGAGACTACCAAACTGAGATGCAGCCCCTGCCCTTGGTGCTGACCACTGGGTGCAGGCTCCTGGGCACACAGCTCTGGGTGGGCTGCTCAGGCTCTCAACCTTGGCTCCACACTGGACTTACACAGACAGCTTTACGAAAACATTGATTTCTCATGTCCTCCACCCAGAATTCTGATTTAATTGGTTTGGTGTGAGACTCAAGGCATCTAGGAGCACTGGTTATTTTGTTATACAATTCATTTTTTATCAGTGCATTATAATTATCCATGATGGTGGAAGTCATTGTCACGAACTCATATGTGCACACAACAATTTGGTCAGTTTATCCCGAGTACCTCTTCTTCCCCTCCTCTCCTCCCCCAGCCCCTTCCTCTACTCTATTGCTTTCCCTTCTATTTTCAGAACATTGGCTATTTTTAAAACTCCCCAGGTGATTCTAATGTGCAGCTAGGGACAGATCCAACTAGGTTGCTAGATCAAATTGGTTGCTGGGGAGAGCACCCCAGAACCTGGGGGCTCCAGACCAAAGTCCCAGGCACAGCAACACCCCTCCAGGCCCCCTTTTGACCCATCAGGGGAACAAGAGTTGGGATCAAGACTCTAGCTGGCATAGAATAACTTAACACAGCAGTTGAGTCTCCTTCATTCGTCATTTAATTATGTATTCAACAACTATTGAGTGTCACAAAGGTGATGGCAGACATTTAAACTAAGAACTGAGTGACAAGATGAAGCCTGTCATGTGAAGCTGCCATGACAAGTGGACAGAACAGTGGGTGCAGAGGTCCTGCACAGGAAGCAAAGAGGACATGTAGCTGAGGCACAATGGATAGAGAATCGAAAGGGGACGCCATCTGTGAGGTGGGCTGGCCAGGGCACATCATGGAAGGTCTGGGAGTAGGTGAGTGGTTTTCCTCCCCAGTACAATGGGAAACCCCTGGAAGGTTTTCAGAAGGAAAGGACATGACTCAGATGTGCTTTTTTAGGAGACACTTGGGCTGCAGTGGGAGGGTGGCTGGTGGGCAGCAGGATGGGCACAGGTGAATAGCACATGCCATCAGAGTCTCAGGCATACCTGTGATCATGGCCCATGAGAAGGACAGGGACTCCGCTCCTCTTGGTAGTAGGGAATGTAGGTCAAGGAGCCCAGCTCCCTCAACTAAGCCACTAATGCAGCCCCCTTTCCTGTCAGGGAGGAAAAGCTGAGTCTGAGATGTGTGGGCTCAGCTGAGCTCTGCTTTGGCAGGGGAGACAGAGCTATTAATCACCTAGGTGCAAGAATCCTGGCCACTCCCTGGAGTTCCCTGGTCCCCCTTCCCAGGGTGCCCTCCTCATGATCTCCCCAGGCCAGCCTTGACGCGCACAGGGAGCAGACAGCTGTATTTTAAGATCAGGACTCAGACCTTTAAATAAAGCATAAACAAAGCTAGCTTCCCCCGTACAGAAGGAGGAAGACGGCTCCATTTCTCTTCAGCACAGTGACTGGGAAATAAACAAGTGGCTCTGCCTGTCACATACACTTAACCCTCTGCACAGGCACCTGTCAGACCCAAAAGCTTCCACCTCAGCCTTTCCAAGAAATAACTGATATGCCACAAACTTCTCCCCATGGGCTCCAAGTTCACTTTGATGTTTCAGGAAAGGTGCACATGGAGGCTTATTCCTGGCCCCAGCCTCACAGGAAAAGCTAAGAAAAGGCAGCAGACACAGATGAGGAGCACCAGTGTAGCTCAGGGCATGGAAGGGGACAAGGGGGAGGAGTGAGTGAAAGGAAAGGTGGGAGGCAGAAGGAGGTTGGCAGGGGTGGGGGCTGGGAGCAGTGCTGGGAGGGGATGGAGCAGCCCCTAATAGAGATATAAGAGGGGTGAGAGCCCCAGTGGCCAGGTAGAGCCCCAGCAGCCTGGTGTGGGAGAGACAAAGAGAAGACAGAGGGGCTCTATCTATATATGGGCAAAGTCTCCCACAACCACAAAGGAAGAAGGAACAAGCAAGAACAAAAACAGGCAGGAGCAGAAGGAACAGGCAGATAAATAAAGCAGGGGAGGAAGGAAAACCCCAGAGTCATCAAACCCAAGAGTTTGTAGGAGAGGGGACCTCAAAGAAAGTAAAGGTGGTTTATCCATAGAATACAATGAGAAGAGTCAGAAGCTAAGGCCATAGGAGTGGGAGTGACTGGGAATAAAAGGTGGCACTCAGCAAAAGCCACAGACATATGGCAGTGAAGCCAAGCTTTGGAGTGGCCAGAGGTAGAGGATGATGAAGGCTAGAGAGAGCAGCAGGGCTGCTAAGGTTGTCCCCTGGTGCTGCTAAAGGCACCTAAACCAGGGAAACCTCGAGCCACTCTCCCCCAAGGTGTGGGAGGGGATTGAAAAGAGTGAAAGAAGCAGCAACCCAGTGATTACACATGCACAAAAACACGCACCCTCTGCAAAGGCTGGCACACTATTAGCAGCACTCCTGTGGGGATGGAGCCCAGAGGCCTCTGGATTGCAGCCCAGCCAGGTGTCGGAGAGCACAAGTGTTAGATGGAGCAGACTTAGACAGAGAATAAGGTGAAAATATGCCCAAACAGATTCTGATAGAAATAGACACAAAGACCCCAAATGCCATCTCTCTCTCTCTCTCTATATATATATATATATCTCTCTCTCTCTCTCTCTCTCTCTCTCTCTCTCTCTCTCTATATATATATATATATATATATATATATATATATATATATATATATATAGTCTCTAACACACACACACACACACACTCAAAGGCAAGCGGTTGGCACAGGTGATGGGTCAGGCTTGCATCCAGGAGTCCCCACATGACGCCAGATCAAGGATTCTCCCAAAGCACTCTACTGCTACACAGAGTGGAGAGGGATGGCATTTCCACAGCTGTGTTAAGAGGATGTGCTTCTCACTGTGGCTGTGGTGGCTGGCCTATGAATCCAGGCACCCTACGAGGGCTGTTCCAGGATTTCTGACCATGACATGTAGACGCAATCTCCCTGTTAAGTTTGCACACTTCACAGTGCTCCAGTTGTTGCAAATGGGGACCATGGAAAAGGCTGAGAGACCAAAGGGAAGGGACTCACAGGGACTTCAGGTCCATTTCTCACCTCAGCTCATCAGGAGAGCTTTAAGGACAATCCTAGGACACCAGGAACTCAGATCTGGGGCACAAGTCTTGTGAATGGGGACACAGATACTTAGCACATCTATGCTGGATTCAGACACTGCACCCAGCACACAGTCCCACATTATATACACACATCACACACAAGTCCGGATTCTGCCTGTACTGACACTGCACACATCTCCCCACCCATCAGAGGAACTATTTCACTGTCTGGAAATTCCTACTGTTCTCAGATCACACACATGCACACACACATGTACTCCCCTACAGCCCACACACCATACTAGCCTGTACACACACGGCGCCCACTCAGAGTTCCCAAACAGAACTCCATGACTCCCTCCCACACTGAGGGGCCCTGCGCCCCTGCCGTACCCTCTCCCAAACCCTCTGGCAAGCTAAGCCAAGCTCAACCTTAGGCTTCCCTGACCTCTTTCTCTTCCATCCAGCTTCAGTTTCCCAACAACCCCAGATTCAGGCTTGGGGAAACTTTTCTTCAGTTCCCTAAACTGGAAAACCCGGAGATTTCTGGTTCTGCCCTAATCCTTGGACACGCACAAGTCATGGATCTCCTGACAGACCCAGCAGGGCAAGGTCACCGAAGGCAACCCTCTGTCTGCGACCTGGGGGTGATGGCAACAGCAGCTGTCATCGGAGGATGTGTCGAGGATAGGGAAAGGTGTCGGCCCGGCGCTGAGCTGGGGGCACAAGGAAGGTCGCAGTGACGCGCCCGAGGAGCGCAGAGAATCTGCTGCTGCTGCTGCCGCTGCTGCTGCATCTTCAGAGTCTGGGGCGACAGCCGCGCCCCCAGCTGAGGCGCGCGGAGCTGTCCGTTCAGCACCACCGCGCCGCGCCCCAGCGCAGGGACCGCGCCAAAGCGCACCAGCTCAGCTCCCGCTCCTGCTCCGCGGGCGCCTGAGGCGTGGGTTCCTGCCTCTCTCGGAGGGTGAGGGGCGCGCGGATCCGGAGACGGGGGCTCCAGAGCGTTGGGGCCACGCAGCCACCTGCGAGCCTCCCGCAACTGCGGGCGACGGCAGAGTGCAGGGCCGGAGACTGGAGGAAACGCTGGGTGGACCCCGCCCGCTGGCCCGCCGGGCGCACACACAGGCGCACACACACTCGCACCCGCGCGCACACGCACAGCCAGCCGGCAGCGGACACCGCTGAGATGCTCGCTAGCAGGTCGTGCAAGTTTCCCGCCGGCCTCGGCCGCGGGCGCCGATGCTCCCAGGTAAGTGCTTCCAGAACGCGCAGGGCGAGCCCGGGCAGCTCCGCTGGGTTAAGGCGCAGCGCACGCGGCCCCGGGGCACCGCGCCAGGAGGGCGGGGGAAGCCAGGGAGGGAACATGCAAAAGGGGCTCTAGTCGTGGGGGCTGAACACAGGGGACGCCGAGCTGTCCCCCTTTCTCCCGGCCCAGGAGAATAGAGCGGTAAATTTCCCCGCCCCCTCCCAAATCTACGTGTCCCCCTTCTCGGCCCAGCCCTGCGGGTGCGTATCTCAGCTGTGGTCCCGCCTGTTTGCGGCGCGCGGGCGGGGGCGTCTTTTCCGCCTGCCTACCGGCAAGGTCAGCTCTCAACCCCCCTGGGCTCTCAGAGCCGCTGGGGCGCGACCCTGGCACGAGAAAAGCGATGCCAAGACCCCTGGTTTGGGAGTGGAGGCGCTGCCATACTAGTACATAGACCCCTGCCTTTCCTTGGGAGAAGGCCAACCCCCACAGAGCTGTTCCCCCACCTCAGTGCCCTTCAGCACTCAGAGACCCGCTTGGAGAGTACTGGGCCCGCAGGTATCCCTGCGGAGAAGGAGAAGGGCGCAGGGGCGGGGAGCGCCGGGCGCTCACGCTGTTCGGTTCCCTGGGCTTTCAGGTGTAGCGCCCCCGCGCGGCGCGGGCTGCAGGGCATCTCCAGCATGACCGGCCAGAGCCTGTGGGACCTGTCGGAGGCCAACGTCGAGGATGGGGAGATCCGCATCAATGTGGGCGGCTTCAAGAGACGGCTGCGCTCGCACACGCTGCTGCGCTTCCCGGAGACGCGCCTGGGCCGCCTACTGCTCTGCCACTCGCGCGAGGCCATTCTGGAGCTCTGCGATGACTACGACGATGTCCAGCGTGAGTTTTATTTCGACCGCAACCCCGAACTCTTCCCTTACGTGTTGCATTTCTACCACACCGGCAAACTTCACGTCATGGCCGAGCTGTGCGTCTTCTCCTTCAGCCAGGAGATTGAATACTGGGGCATCAACGAGTTCTTCATCGACTCCTGTTGCAGCTACAGCTATCACGGTCGCAAAGTGGAACCTGAGCAGGAGAAGTGGGACGAGCAGAGTGACCAGGAAAGCACCACATCCTCCTTTGATGAGATCCTGGCCTTCTACAACGACGCCTCCAAGTTCGATGGGCAGCCCCTGGGCAACTTCCGTAGGCAGCTATGGCTGGCGCTGGACAACCCTGGCTACTCAGTACTGAGTAGGGTCTTTAGCATCCTGTCCATCCTGGTGGTGTTGGGGTCCATCATCACCATGTGCCTCAATAGCCTACCAGATTTCCAAATCCCCGATGGCCAAGGCAATCCTGGTGAGGACCCCAGATTTGAAATTGTGGAGCACTTTGGCATTGCCTGGTTCACATTTGAGCTTGT
Source organism: Marmota marmota marmota (assembly GCF_001458135.2). Taxonomy (NCBI): domain Eukaryota; kingdom Metazoa; phylum Chordata; class Mammalia; order Rodentia; family Sciuridae; genus Marmota; species Marmota marmota. Next base: position 717,783 of record NW_025999949.1, read on the forward strand.
GGCCAGGTTTGCTGTGGCCCCCGATTTCCTCAAGTTCTTCAAGAATGCTCTAAACCTTATTGACCTCATGTCCATTGTCCCATTTTACATTACTCTAGTGGTGAACCTGGTGGTGGAAAGTACACCTACTTTGGCCAACTTGGGCAGGGTGGCCCAGGTCCTGAGGCTGATGCGGATCTTCCGCATCTTAAAGCTTGCTAGACACTCCACTGGCCTCCGCTCTCTGGGGGCCACCTTGAAATACAGCTACAAAGAAGTAGGGCTGCTCTTGCTGTACCTCTCTGTGGGAATTTCCATCTTCTCTGTGGTGGCCTACACTATTGAAAAGGAGGAGAATGAGGGCCTGGCCACCATCCCTGCCTGCTGGTGGTGGGCTACAGTCAGTATGACCACAGTGGGTTATGGGGATGTGGTCCCAGGGACCACAGCAGGGAAGCTGACTGCCTCTGCCTGCATCTTGGCAGGTATCCTTGTGGTAGTACTGCCCATCACCTTGATCTTCAATAAGTTCTCCCACTTTTATCGCCGCCAAAAGCAACTTGAGAGTGCCATGCGCAGCTGTGACTTTGGAGATGGAATGAAGGAGGTCCCTTCTGTCAATTTAAGGGACTATTATGCCCATAAAGTTAAATCCCTCATGGCGAGCCTGACGAACATGAGCAGGAGTTCACCAAGTGAACTGAGTTTAAATGATTCCCTACATTAGCTGGGAGGACTTGCTATCCTCAAACCCACATTGCTGAGCTGCCTCTTGTGCTTCTGGCACAGTACAGGCACCTTAAGGTTGTGGCGTAAGGAGTCTGCGCAACCCCAGAGGGGAGAGATGCATGGGATATGCGTCCCCGGTTGCTTTTGCAGTGTTTAGAATCATTTTTAGAGGGTGGTGTGTCTGACACCATGCCTTTGCACCTTTCAACGAAATGACACTCACTGGTCTTTGCATCGTGGGCATAAAATGTTCATCTTTCTGCCAGATGAGTACCCAGAATGCCAATTTCTCTGTCCACCATGTACACTATTCTAGTGCTTGTGCCCTGGTATTATGTGTGAGTTCTTTGTGTTCCTGTTTCTGAGATTGTTGTGTGAGTTCTATACAAAAAGTCCCCTCAAATCTGTCCAGTGGAAACGTATCTATCTATGAGGTCAGCAAGGATATCATGAGATTTTGCTCACAGTCATGTGAAAAAAACCTCAGTTGTTTATCCCTTGCTTTCATTTAGTTTTAATACCAAATCAAAGAGAATGCAAAGTTAAGCACACAGGACCAATGCAAGCCTGTGAGTTGTTTTTCTAAATATCTGTAGCTCTGTGGCTTGCATGGGTGTACCAAACATTTTTAGAAAGATATATACTGATGTTTGTCTTGTAAATGTCACTCTTTGGAGAATGTTACTGTTAAACATGTAGTGAAGATAAGTTTATTTTTCCCAAAGAAGACATACATTAGGGACAGGGACTTCAGCTGAACATAGGCCAACTCCCAGGATGCTTAAATCTGAGTCCGAGAGTCCATGCAATCTAAGCTCTATCATTCATGGCTAGGCCTCCCTCTTTCCTAGGGTGATCATAGAGACATTTATTTCTGGCTGAGGTAGGTTCCTGGTCTAAGCCATTTGACCAAAGTTTGCTGTGTCTTAGATATTAGCATGTTTTTGAAATATTTAATTTTTAAGACATTTAAGAATTAGGTTATGTTGTCTTTCTCAGCCTAGAAGAGGCTTACTGTCGTATTGTCTCCCCGAGGGGAACATTACTAGGTTGCTAGCAAGAGCAGTAGCTTAAATACTTTTGTTGACTGCTCTAAAAGCTCATAAAATAAGAGCCCTTTTAATTCCAAGCAGAATTTGCCCAGATAGTTTTGCTTCTAGGATATAGTACATTGCATTTGATGTTAAGGTTGCCCTGAATTCCTGCCATGACATGGTGATATAGAAGTGTATACTCAAAATTTAGATGTGCATGAAGACAGGGTGGCTTACCCAGGATGGAAACACTAAAGTTTTATTTCCATTCCAATTGCCATTTATTGGGAGAGGGTGGGTAGAGGCCAGGCAAAAGCTATAAAACAAAAAATTTCTACTTCATAAAATGTCATAAATAATTGTAAACTTCTTGAATAGCATAAGGCTATTTAAAAGACCTTTAAACTGCTAAGCTTGTATTGTAGGGAGACTATCATTTTCTTCTCCAAAACGCCCTACCTCCTCTTTAGTTAACCAGCACATGACATTGAGAAGGTGAACCTGGCCCCTTTGTAAGATAATCCTTTTCTGTCATCCTCTAGGTAATCTAATGGTTTTCCAGGTGGCTTTCGTTATAGTTCAGTCTTCTGCAAGACTGTAGAATCCAGGAATCTAAGCAGGAAGTTAGGCAGGCTTTTATCCAAAGCTTGGGCCTCCCCTTATGAGGTCCATTTTGTGTTTTAGTAGGTTGAGGATAATCCATACTTCACAAGAGTGTGGAAAGGATATTCTCAAAGGTCTTTGTGTACTTGTAGTTGCCATAGCTACTGCAGTGTGGGCGATTTGTTGGTTGAATACATAGGCCAGTTATGCCCTTGAGCCTCCAGTTCAAATCCTTCCATCAGACTGAAGTCTCATGGTGGGGGCTTGGGGGAGAGGTGGCCATGTGCAGATGTGCCTATGTGCACAGAGTGCCTATGTGCAGATGTATATACGTTTCTTAGAAGCATCAGGAAAGGGGAGATGACTTAAAGACAACAGACCAGTGAGTCAGAAGAGCAGGGTTATTTTTTCAGATTTTGCACATGGAATTTTTGGCTTTGGATGTTGTTTTCCAGTCCTGGGGGGCAGAAAATTTACAAAATCATCCCAGCTGCACTGCAGGCAGGTGATGGTACAAACTTATGAGTACTGTCACAAGTATGTCAGGGTTGATGGTATGGGGTCACTGAGTGTGGTATCCATGGTCACTGACCATAAAGCTGTGCAAAGTGGAAACAAGGAAGGAGGCAGAATAACTCAGTCACTCTCCTGAGGATCTTTCCAAACAAGCAGTTTTACCACCAAAAGAGATAGATAGATAGATAGAGAGAGAGAGAGAGAGAGAGAGAGAGAGAGTGTTTTACCACCCTTAGTGGTTACCTTTGCAGATATGAAAAGCTGGAAAACTTGACTTTTCTTTTTGGTAATGACTTGCATTTATCTGGTGCCTTTCTTTGGGGGAATCCCAAAATGCTTTAGAGACTGTGTTTTTAACATCTCTTGTACATACATATATATATATACACACACACACACATATATACTTGTAAAAATATTCCTTTGCCTACTGGGATCTTCAGTCACTTTTCAGCTTAAGAATATCTCAATAGTATTAAGTTTTCCAAATAGTGGTTTCAAATAACTGAGAGATAAGAACTCAGATGGCTTGAACACTGCAGTGAATTCCCACAATAGATGGAGACTAAACTATGACCAGGGAACCCTCCCCTCCCCCAAGGTCCCATTGAAATGAGCTGTCTCAGAGACAAGGTGTTTGATTGACCTTGCTAGATAACTCGGCCTCTTTGTAGCAATTTCTTCTGGTCCCAGAAACTAATCAGGGAGGTTAATTTTCTGCACCACTCTTAGCAAGCATGAGATGACATGTTTGGCCACAAAGCTATCAAACTGATCTGTAAACCTTCTTTAGGACAAAGTAGAAATGCTATGACTCATTTCCAGCTGTTGGCTTGAGAGCGGCATCACTTCCACCATTTGAAGATGGTTCTTTTCAAAGAACATTGGGACAAATATTTGGGCCAGGGTTTTCTCACAATATATGGGACAAGCTTTTTGAAAGGCCTAGGTTGGGAAGTGATACACATTTATTGCATGAATGCACATTGGTCATAGGTTTGTGTTTTCCACCAAATCCCCATGTTTTCTGGGTTTGCTGTTGAGGAGGGGCATGTTGTAATGCCAAGCTGATTTGTAGCTCATCAGGTAGTAATTGGTATTTAATATTTGGATTTGTTATTTCTACTTATCTTAGTACTCAAATAATGGAACCACCTGCTAATTCTTGCCTCGTTTCCAAGAAAATGATTTGTTATGCACTTTGGGATAGCAGCGGTCTATATGGGCTGTGCAGTGTCTACTTGAAGGCTTAACTGGTATTTCTTGTATGTTTTAACAGCATGACTTGTTACAGAGTTGTAATTTTAAATATTGAGAACGCTGTATTTGCAATGTCAGTTTTAACACTCATTAACACACTACTGTGCAAGCATCGAGGCGGGCTCTGCTCAACCATTATGTCTGATTGCTACACTTCAGTTTCTGCGCCTCGACTTGGGAATCAGGAGAGTGGCCAACACACTCAGGACTCCAGGCTTGCAAAGCATGCAGATTAAATAGGAAAGTGTTTATGCTTCCTTGAGGCCCTTCTCTTACATATGGAGTGGCAAACACAGCTGGGGACTGGATTTCCTGTAGAAACCTGGGTTTTTTCCAGCAATGATTGGGAATGGTTGGTTGTCTGTCCTTCAGGCAGATAGTGGTATGGTCCCTTTCTTTCCAGGATCAAGAGCCACTAGAGTGCTTGGCAGAAGGAATGGTCATGTATTCTTGGAGTCCTAGTAAACCAGAGGTGCCTGCAGGATTCCCCCTGCACTGTCCTGCTCGGTACCTTTGCTGGCAGCTCTGCCATCCTGGGTACCACTCTTCCTGCTACTGAAGTAGCTCCTGGTGGTAAATTGGGTACTGGGTAACCATAGTTTCTTGCCTTGTTAGGTGTAAATACTGGTGGGAATTCCTGGAGCCAGTTCTCAGCTCTACTTACCCAGGACTTAAGAATCTGAGCCTTACTGAAGGCTGCAGGGAACCCAGAGGAAGGGTGCTGGGCTGACTGGCCTCCATAACTATTTGCCTCTCTGAGCCTCATGTTGCACAGCTGCAAAATTAAGAGATTGGATTAGATGGTCTTTATGTCCCTGCCCACTTGTTTGCTTAAATGTAAAAGCAGAATTTTGCATGCTTCCCTATGTTCTCATGACAGCAGTGAGCAGTTTCTGATGTATCTAACTTATTTTTAAGCAGAGCAGAGGGACTGCTTACAAACAACCTCCTATTTGGCATCATTTTTCTCTTCAGCAGGCAGCCACAATAGAAGACAGTTTTAGGGACAACCGTATCAGAGAAATGCTTGGGCTGATTCTGTTCCAAGTGAATAGAGTTTTAAAAATCATCAGCAATTGTCTCCTTTGGGCTTTATATTATTTACACCTAATCTGAATTCCTGCTATTAAATATCATCAGGCAGAGAAGAAAATCATGCCGATCCCATTTGGTTTTAGGGCTAAGTGCTCACTTTTGTTTGTCACTCTGTGATGCCTGGCAGAATCCCCATTCCCATAAGATTCTTGGGTTGCACCAGTCCCCTAAGTGTACAGGGCAGAAGACTATCCCTATCCCACACTTAACTCACACTGCTGAGCAGGGGAATCCACAGCGTCCTCTGCCTAAGCCAAGGCTGAGAAAGGACACGTGGGTACATGTGCAGCACTGAGAAGGTTCTGGAACCTTACCATAACCGTTGCATCTCCATCAAGTGGATGTGTTTCATCACCTCCCTCTAGCAGGGGTATAAACAGATGTGAGGGTTATATTGGGGCCACGAGGCCTTGCATCTTAAAAGGAGAAGCAAACACCTCCTCTAGAAGGAAGAGCTTAAGCACAGCACTCACGTGGTTATTGTGTCCTTTTCTTTACAGGAGAACTTTTAACTAGCACTTCAGGCCAAGGACTTGACATGGGTGTCACATCCCATTGATAACTGCAGATCTGAAAAGTTGCCATGCTTTCCTCCTCCTGTGACCTCATTTATCACTAACACTGTCCTCCTGGCTAGATTCTCCCAAGCAGATGACTAGGTCAGCAGCTGACAAGCTGATGCAATTGGAAAGACAGATACAAGCCCAGCCTCAAAGACCTGGCTGAGGGGCAAGAGGCAGGGCGAGGGAGAGAGGGCAGGCATGCCTTGGAGCTGGTGTAAGTTCCTACTGAAGGAAAAGGGGATAGGAAGGAGCCAGGAAAAGGAGGGAGTGGAGAAAAAAATACAGGAGAGAGTGAAAAAGAGAAAAGGCAGAGAAGAGAGAAGGGCAAGAGCAGAGAGTAAGTCAGGGAGAGGCAATTTTAATGATGTTCTTTTAGGCCTTCTTTCAAATTTATTGTGTTTCCAGTGAACACAAGCCCCCATGGCTTCCTGCGAGGTAACAACTGCTGGATCACTCTCCCCTTCTCCTCCAAGAGCCTCTCCTCTCCTCCCACCTAGCCTAAGGTTTCCATGGAATAGAGGCCATGGAGAATACTGAACACATTTTGGGTGAAGAGGGTTGTAAGGACACATGGAGAGGAGGGGTGGCTCTCTGTGAAGATGGGACTCTGGACTCTGAACAGGGAGGGAGCCGGGTGTTGGTCAGACAGAGGATGAAGGTGGGAGTCAAGGATGGCGAGATGGAGGGCAGAGAACAGGAGGAGAGCTCATGGTCCCTCCATGAGCAGGGACCACCACAAACCAAAGCCACAAAGGCAGAAGCAGCCCAGCACATAGGAGAAACATCCAAGTCAGTGTGGCTGAAAAGAAGCCTGAACAAAACCATCTAAAATGCTTGAGCTGCATTCTTTTGTCACTGGGTGGGACCTCCTGACTAGATTTATGATAATAGAATGTGACTGGCAGCAGCTTGGTAGCGTAGGAAGGAGCCTAACCCTCCTTGAGGTCACGGCCTTAGTGCAGGCCAGATTCAAAGGGAGAGAGGTGGGGAGGAAGGTGCAGGCAGGTTGACCAGCAGGCCTGCATCAGGACAGGGTGATGGGGGCAGACAGAGGGACAGGAAGGGCAGCTTCTGGGTTCGGGCTGGATTGGTAGCTGGGTGGATGATGGTGTGGAGAGGCGAAGGGAAATCTTAGATCCCTCCTTGAACCTGCAAGAAGCACAGATGGAGGTGTGGGGTGAGCAGACGGAGGCCTGGATGAGTCATTGGCTTAGAGATGGAAGCTGAGGCCACGGGAGCAGGACAGGGGCAAAAACAAGAAAGAAAAGCACCCATTTCAGAAGACAGGTATTTGAGGGACAGCCAGAGGAAGAGTGGGCCCCAAGACCTGCACAGCCTTCCTTTCCCAGAGAAGCGCCAGTGTGGATGATCACCACTGGGGCCTGGGCTTTCCTCTTCAGCCATTTCCTTATTTTATCTCTGTGATTGGCTTCTGTTCCTGCCTCTCCTGCAAAACTGCTCTCTTTGATGGTCAGTGCTTCCCTAATAGATAAGTGCAGTCGCCTGGCCTCGGTTCTCAGTTCCCAAATTCTTTAACCACATAGGTGAATCTCTAAGTTCTCTCTCACCCCCTTCTCTGATTTTTGGGCCCCGCACGCTGTTGGCTCTGCTGGTTTTTCATTCTCCTCTTGACTTTCTCCATCCCCCACAGTTCTGTCACACAGCCTGCAGTGTTCTTCAGCCACACCCAAACTCTGCTAGGATGTGGATGAAGCCCACCTCTCCTCCTGGCCCCATCTCACTCCTGGGCCCCTTGCCTGAGTTACCTATGTGTATTTGGAAGTCACCAGGGTAACGTGGGACTTACCACCTTCATTCCAAACTGTCTCCTGACTTCTTCCTCACTTCTGTTAATGGGACCACAGTGCTCCCAGCCACTTAGGGTAAAATTTCTGTCATCTTTAACTCTCCCCCATCCCCCATTTATTTAGCCTTTTTTTTTTTTTCTGCCACAGCAGTCATTTGCCAACAGCTGCCTAACTGCCCAGTACCATACTAGATTTGAGGGAAGTAAATGGAAGGATGTTATTCACGGTCATTAAGCAATATAGACTTTAGAGTCACTTGGCATCAAAATCATCTGGGGAGCTTTCAGCAAAGTCAATCTCTGGATATCACCCATCTATAAAATCAAACTCTTGTGTGGGAGCAGAAATCTGTAGTTAAAAAGCAGTCAGGTGCTGGGGATCAGAGCCAGGGTCTCATGCATGCTAGGCAATCACTCTTCCATTGAGCTACATCCCCAAATATCCCAGGTGATTTTTCTTTTGTTTTTTAGTTAGGATCTCACTAAATTGCTGAGGCTGGCCTTGAAATTTTGGTCCTCCTGACTCAGCCTTGGAATCATTTGGGATTAATTTAGGATTACCTGCATGAACCTGCACCACAACTGGACAAGGTGATTTTGAAGCAGGTGGTTTTCAGACCATGCCTGGAGAAATGCCATCTAGGGGTGCCCCTTCACTGTCCGGGCAGTTTCCCTCATTCCCATACACACTGGGCTTCAGGTCTGACCAATGATTTCATCAGAGCACTGCCGCACCTGGGCTCATGGTATCCATTCTAAAGACTCTCCCTAGGCTTCAATCCTTATTAACTTGTGTTTTGTAAATTCCCCACAGACTCATGTCTAGGTCTGCCCCAACTGATTCTTCCTTTATTACATCGTTTACCAACCCCAGAGTTTATCTTTCCCCTTTCAGCATCTTAGACCTACTGGTGACTTCTTTGGCCACTACTGGTGTTTATGTTAAATACAACCACAGATATGAAGGGTTAGGAATGAAAAAGTGGAAAATCCACATGGGCCCATTAAAGGCCTAAGACAGAGAAAAGGGCCTATTTAGGAAGGAGGTGCCTTTCAATGGGGCAACAGGGGCAGGCCACAGAGTTATGAGAGGTTTGTAGCAAGGGACACACAAAGTTGACAGCCCAAAGGGTCTGGTAATATGAATGTTAGATGATCAGAATCCTCACCCCTTCATGGGTGGCCAGTTCTGAATCCCAGACTGACAATCTCTCAAAGGGATGTGGGCTGTCCAGAGGTCCCTGAACACCTAGGAATGTGGCCTGAGCAGACTGACTGGGTGATGTGGCAGAAACAGAATTGGGGTTCTTGGGGAGGGTTTTTGCACTCAAAACTCTTTTCATCGCCTACATCTCCAGACATTTAAAGAATTCTGAGCTATTTTCAGACCTACTATGAAAAGAACCGAGGTGTCAGCAGTCAGACACCCGTCTAACTGTTTCCTAAGAGTGGAGCTGGCATGACTCACTTTTGATCTGTCAGCCTTCTATCGACTTTTCTGGCAAACTTTGTGAGTCTGTCAGGGCTGACTCTACAGGGAGCAGCTGAATTGTAATCCAGTGTGTTCAGGGTCAGTTATTACAAAGGTCACCCTCATGGGGATGTATTCTGCATTTCTTTTTGTGGAAAATGTGGGAGGAGAGGAGGGAAACAACCGTGCAGAGAAACCAGGGTGTCCCTGGGCTTTCCCTCTGGCTCCTACAGAGAAGCCAAGCAGCTTTCTTTATGTCTTCCTTGGATTTGAGGACTGCTTTTAAAATAAGGAGCTGGTGGGAACAAACAGAGCTCCAGAAGTAAACCAATTCTACTCTGGCCTTCACTCTGCCTAGGAACTTGAGAGCCAATGAGTTGAGGCTCAGAAGGAGGATGGTGATGTTCTATGTGCAGCATTTAAATATATTGCTATGTAATTTTCCAATTTTAAAGCATGAGCTCACTGATTATTCAATAACTTCCCTATTTTTAAAAAACCTGTGTGTGTGTGTGTGTGTGTGTGTGTTTAAAGCCCTCTTATGATTAAAAAAAAAAATTCCAGCCAACCCAAAATCTCTTGACCTTCACATTTGCCTGGGCTTCTCTGCCTTCAGTGGAATATGCAAATGTGTGTCAAAGCTTTAGAACTAGCAAGACTTTTCTGAGTCTGAGGGACTGGTTTGTGCTGATATTTCAGGGAAGAGTTTGATGCTTGAAAACTGGAATGTGCAGATGTCACATATTCAATGAGACTGGAGCACAGGCCTCAGCAACACTGCCTGCAGAGCAACCAAGAGGCAGAACTACTTTAAACAAGAGCCATTGTTTACTGGGTGCAAAGCCATTGGCCACACCCTGTACAAAGATGCAATGGGAATGACTATCCCCTGACACCCCGGGCCCCCAGCCTCCAATGGGAGCCATTGGGTGAAAAGGCACCTCAGATGGCCTTTCAGGAGCAGGTTTAATATGTCACAGAAGGATACGTGCCCGTGTTTGTGTGTGTGCACATGCCTGAGAGTCTCTGTGCATGTATGTGTCTGTATTTGTCTCTGTGGGTCTCTGTGTGTGTCTATGTGCCCGTGTGTTTCTATCTGTGTAGCCACACACATGTGCTTGATTGCTTTGTGTGTATCTGTGTGTGTGTCTTTGTATGTATGTACTTATATGTGTGTCTCAGTGTCTATGTGAATCACTATGTTTGTCCATGTGCCAAGCTATATGTTTGAATCCATTTGTGCCTTTGTGTGTGAACATGGGGGTGACAGGAGACAGGGCAGCCATACCCTTTGGGAGAAGGGGGTGGAAACAGCTGTTCTCTGGGGCTCCCGTGAGACGTTACTTCCATGGAGAGGCTTCCTCTGAGCCAACAGAATTTAAACTACATTTTCTGCCACCCAGTGTCTCTCCCTTATGTTGTCTTATGGCATCGGCTCCTTTTCTTTCTTAGGCATTATAGTAATTTTTCATTTGTGTTAGTGGGTAATGTCTGTCATCCCCACTGGTCTGGAAGCTACTTGAGTGCAGAAATGTTTATCTCCAGTGCCCAGGACAGTGCCTGGCACAGAGTAAATGCTGACAAATGACAAAGGAACCAAGGACAGGGGGCTGTCTCATTGCTATGACCCTGGGTAAATTGCATGGCCCTGGGGAGCCAATTTAACCCGCAGCACAGCTGAAGCGAGGGTGGGGAGGCCTCTGTAAAAAGTTTGCACTGCACTGACATTTTTAGCAAACCTTCCCGGCTGGAGACCTGTGATGTGCTGGTCAAGCAATGCCACCAACAATGAGATGGCAAGGAACAGCCTTCCTATGAGACCCAATTCCAAATGAGCACTGGGACTGAGGAAGTCTTGCCAGATGTTCCCGTTGGGTAATGACTAATGTGGGAGCCAGTTTACAGATGAATCATGTCAAAAGGAATATACGCACCTAATTCCTCTGGGGCAGGGTCCAGCAGAGAGTGTCCATGTTGTCAGGCTTTAGAGCAGAGGTCACTAGATGTGCCCATAGTTGGAATGGTAAGTATCACTTGTGCTGGTTAGAGAAACAGTCTTAACATTAATTAATATTTCATTGCTTGTCTTCCAGAAAAACAAAACACAAAAACCAAATGTGAGCCCTTTATTTAAAGGTCTCCTCTTTGTGACAAGCTAAGCAGAATGTGGTCTGCATACTGATTTGGTCCTGCAGTTTGCTGGCTGGAACTCCAATCCAGCTGGTAGGGCATGTGCTGGTGCAGGAAGAGCAACTTACAGTGTGCACAAGTCCCCCCTGCGCTGGCTGTGAGATGTGAGGCAAGACAGGCACCACTCTGGCCTTCACTGAGGCGGTAACGCAGAGCTAGGGCTTATAGGGGGAGCAGGGTCATCAGAGGGAAGAGCCCTGTCAGATTCCTAAGAACAGGACCAGACAGGACCAGGGACAGCTGCTGCCAGCTTCAAACTCCACTGGGACAAGCTACACCAAACTGAAGGCTGAGAGAGGGCTTGGGAGGCTGCTGGGAGGGTGGATGGTGGGGCCTTGGGGTGATGGAAGGAATCTAGACCTTGCAAATGTAGGAGGCACAGCCAGAGGCCGAGAGCCCCAGGCATAGGCTGTTGGGAGGCGGTTATAGTTTCTAGACTGGCAGTCTTCAGGCAAATTTATTCTATTTCAGTTTTTTGAAATTTATTTTCTTTTAATTTATTTTTCTAAATTTTTTTAAAATATATTTTTTAGCTATAGATGGACACAATATCTTTATTTTTATTTGTTCATTTTTATGCCGTGCTGGGGACCAAACTCAGGGCCTTATGCATGCGAGGCAAGCACTCTACCACTGAGGTACAACCCCAGCCCCTCTAAATTTTAATTGTGATAAAATATATATAACATAAAATTTACCACTTTGAGTGCACAATTCAGTGGCGTTAAGTCTATTCATATCGTTGGGCAACCATATTCACTGTCTCTTGACTTTTTCATTATCCCAAATTAAAACTCTGCATTCTTTAAACCACATAACCCCATCCTGCCCATATTTTGTTTATGTGTATGTGTGTGTGTGTGCACACACGCGTACAGTGTAAAAATCTCGCAGAAATTTTCATTAAAATTCTAGGTCAGATATTTACTAGCCGCATGAATTGGGTTAAGTAATACCATCTTTAAAGCATCTGTCTTCTTAGGTCAAGTATATAGATGATAATGTCATGTTAATAGTTAATATTCACTAACTACTATTTCAAGAGCTTCCCATGTATTAACTTTCTTACCATATCTATAAAATAGGTCCTATTACTATTCCCTGTGGTAGATGAGTAATCTGAAGCATAGAGAGTAACTAGCCCAATGTCACACATAACATGTACCTTATAGGAAGGACCGTTGTAAAGAAAGTGACAGGCATGGAGCTGGTTCTTAGACCTGAGGTTCCCATTGCCCTTTCCAGGAATCCTTACTGGGAATGGTGTACACAGTCTATGTAATAAGAGGTTTTTTTTTTTTTTTTTCCTGTCAGGCAATGCATTTATAGTCATTGTTTCATTTTAGCCTTTGACCCAGTACTAGGATGTAGATATTTTAAATGTAGTTTTAAGGTACAGTAATTTACAAGTAATAGTTGAATGCATTTGTTATTAAAAATTAAAATCTACATAAAAAACTTACTCAAAACACACATGGTCACCACCCTTCAATATCTGTCCCCTACTTCGAATAACTGCTATTGCTGCATTGGTGTACGTCCTTCCAGAGTTTTTCTACAAATTTACATATCTCTATACCTGGAGAATGGGGAAGTGGTTTTGTGGGTGGCTTTATTCTGGAAACTTCTTAACATTTTCCAGAAATTTTCCATAACTTTTTATAAAGACCATCCTCATTCTTTTCGACTGCATTGTGTGGTTGTACCAGAGTTCATTTAAACACGTCCCTCTGATGATCAATTAGATGCATAATAGCTTCATTTGGAGACTGAGTGCCTTGTCCATGCCACTGGGAAGTGGCAGAGCTGGGCTCCATCCCCCTTCTTTCTGTGTCCAAAGCTGAGCCATAACCACTAAAATGTAAATCAACACAATTAAAAGGGTTTTCTTTAAAGTCAGATGGAAAGTCAGTATTACCCTCCACATTTATTCGTTCGGCCCACACTTATTAAGAATCTGCCACGTGCCATTACAGATGTTGGGAATCTCTTGGCTTCAGCTTTGCCTCAAGCCTCTGGCCTGTTGTCAAATTTGTTGGCCATTCCTCTTGCTCTTCCCTTTCCCCAGAATTGGCATTCTCATGCCTTCTCACCCACTGCTCTACCTGAAAAATTAAAGATATCTCTTCATTTTTGTTCATGTTTCTATATTATTGACTATAGAATTATAAGAACAAAAAGCAACCATCGCAGAGCCAAAGCCAAAGCCAAAAAAAAAAAAAAAAAAAAGACTACATTCTCTTTTTCTTATTTTTGTGAAGCATCTGTGACACATCATTCTGTCTTGCATGAATCAGTCTAGACATGCTCTCTGAAGAATTCTGGAGAAGTGACCATTTTCACTCCACACAAACAGTAAAGAAGCTCACGTCTCTCCCTTTGGAGAGTGGGCCATATTCATCCAGGCTCTACAATGTGGTTGAATGCGGGGACACACCAACATGTGTCATCTAAACTTTCATGACCAATTAGATAATTATTTGTTCCAGGGCAAAATAAATGCTTCCTTAGGTTTCAGGAATGATCTGACTCAGGTTTGGGAAATGATACAAAGGACAATTTTTGCATTGTTAGACCCATTCTCATGGAAGCAGTTTGTTTTCAACATATTTCTTTGCCTGCACCTCTGTTCATTCATTCGTTTTCCCATTCACTTATCCTGCAAGTACTGAATGATATTGGAGACAGTGATGAGAAAAACAGACATGATTCATGCCTCATGGAGACACACAGGGCATTTATCACTTAAAAATTGGGTTTATAAGACTTTTAACCATTTCTCTAGATTCCAAATTTAAATCATGTTTCTTTTACCTGCAGTTCATTAGTATTCAATGAATATATGTTGGGGCCTGCACTGGTGCTCTGGAGATGAGAAAAAATGTGGGCACGGTCCTGACCCTCAGGTGGCTTATGGTTGGCAGGGCAGACAGGCTAAATAAATGCTATAACAACACGGAAGGTACAGTGACCCATATCTAGGCCTACGGGGAGATGTTCCCGAGCTGGACTGATAGAATGAGAGTTGGTCACTTCAAATTCAGGAGGGTGGGCAGGTGCTCTGGCAGACATAGGTACTGAGAGTATCCAGAGATGAGGAGAGAGAGGGAGGCAAGGTCCTGGTCATGGAGAGCCATGTTTGCTTTAATGAACTTTGTCTTGCAAGTGATGGAAATTCATGGCATTTTAGGGTGATAGTGCCAGCAGATGGTGGTGGGGATTGATTTAGGTGCCAGGAGCAAAGATCAGTTAAAGGGTTGCTGCAATAATCCAGTCAGGAGACATTAAGGGCCTGGATAGAGGAGGGAGAACAGACAGGAGGACTCGGATTCAAGAACTATTTGGAAGCCTGAACTGGCAGAGAGATAGAATGGCGTAAGTGAAAGGCAATGAAGATTCAAAGTGGAATCCCAGGTTACTATCATTGGCCACTGGATGGATGACGGTGGTACCAATTGGACAGAAAATACAGGGCAAGAGTGTTTGGTCACATTGAAATTGAGGTATATGTGGAGCATTAAGAATGCCTGGCTGTGGAATTTTCAGAAGTCTAAGCTGAAGGTAGCATACATATATGTTTACTGAATCTAACATGATGCCATTAGCACATATTAGAAACACAATAAAAGATAGACCTGCACAATTCACCCATGTATTTACTCTGAGAATATTGATAACTGAATACTGACTGGATTGAATATTGATGGTATGCTACCTAGTGGTTGCCCTTAGAGAGCCACTTTCTATCTAGGTGCTAATAGTTGGGTTTTAAGCTTTTGTCTTTTGCTTTCTCAAATTCCAAGGTTTTTTATCTTTATGATTATGACAAAGATATAATATGTTCATTTTTTAGAGTTTATAATTCCATGGTTTTAAACATACTTACAGAGTTGTGCAGTCATCACCATAATCAATTTTAGAACATTTCATTACCCTAGAAAGAACTCTGTACCCATTATTTCATTCCTTTTTACTGCTGAACTATATTCCTTGAATGGATATACCACATTTTATTTTCTATTCATTGGTTGGTGGATGCTTTTATCTTATACATTATCACTATCCAATAGAAATATAATATGAACTACAAAAGTGAGCTATACCTATAATTTTAAATTTTCTGGTAGCCACATTTTTAAAAAGTAAAAACAAACAGATGAAACTAATTTTTAATATTTTAACCTAACATATCTAAAATATTATTTCAATAGACAATACATATAAAAAACTGAGATATTTTACCTTTTTTTGTGCTAAATCTTTGAAATAAGAGTGTATTTTATACTCACAGCACCTCTCAGTTTGGACTGGTGACATTTCAAGTGCTAGTGGATTTCATGTTGGACACCACAGTTAGATAACAAACTCTTTTTGGTTTCCTTCTTCACTTTGGTTTTTAAGGAAGCTTTAGACTAAATTCACAGTAAAAAATTTTCATTAATGATTCAAATTTCTTTCCTACATTTGGTTTCTATTTATCTTTTCTCATTTGTCTTAATTTATGCTACTTTGTTATTCTTGATACATCTTTCTTTGTAAATTGCCTTAATTAAAAGTAGGGACTAGGGATTGTGCTTAAGCACTTAGGTAAGCCCTCTACAGCTAAGTGGTAAAGCAGCCTAGCATGCACAAGGTCCTGCGCCCAATCCCCAGCAAGGGAGTGGGGTGGAAAGTGGAAATTGCTGACAAAATGAGATGAACTTTTCCCTCAGGGCACATGGCTAGTGAACCATATTTGAAGAGCTGGACTTAAGCCTGTTTCCGCAGGTGCTCTGCCAGCCATCTGCCCACCTCTCTCCACTCTTTGCCCAACACTTAACCTCAGTAAGCCTCCGCAGATAACATTATTTCTAGATACTTATTAAATAATAGAAATGAGTATAGTTCAGTATGACTAGTACATCTTGGTACCATGGAATTGGTCAGCTATTACTTAGAATTAACTTATCTAGAAAATTATTTAAAGAGTTTCTTTTGGTGATGGGTACAGACTACATGGTTCTATAAATTCTCCTCACAAGTAGGACAGAGAGGGCAATATAAATCATCCTCAACACATTTTTCCTAAATGCTTTTACTGAGTAGTGAACTTTCTCAGACACTGAAAGGTACACTAAAGATTGTTTCTCATCTCTGCCTTTCTGTATGTCTTTTTCCCTTCTCCAAATACCCTTCTCCCTGTCCTTAAACCCAGTCTGAATAATTCTTAAGTGCAGCCTTTCTCACTGCCACTTGCTACCAGATTTGTTTATGTCTCTGTAAGCACCATCTAGGCAGAAACCACGTCTTCTTTTCTGTGATCACACTTAGCATAGAAGCTGGCACAGAGATAGTGATCAGTGGATGGTTGTGGATGAGGAAAGAAAGAGCAGGCCCCTGGTGCTCAGTGGGTGCCAGGTACTGTTCTGAGGCTTACATCCCTGTCTCATTTCCTCTTCATAACCCTCAAATTGTCTTCTCTTGATAAAGAAGTGGAGACTTTTAGGAAGGATTAAGTAACTCATTCATGTTCATCAAGCAAGTTAGTGGCAAGCTTCAAAGTCACCTACCTTTGATGAGTTCCAATGCATAAGAGATTTAAGTGTGCTTGTCTTTTACAACAACCTTAAGAACTGAAGAAATGGATTTGCCTCAGTTTGGACAAGGTAAGGATAGGTCCCTTCTGCCAGGAGAATCTGTTGTTTTTGTTCAGCCAAGTCAGAAATGGTACGGTACCATGGGTGGATATTATGTATATTTGTATATATTTGCTATTACTGCTTTGGATAAATGTCAGGGGACTGGGTAAGGCATCAGGATTCACTGAACAAGAATAAAACCCCAGAAGCTCATTAGTAATGAAATTGAAATAACTTTGCATAAAGAACTTCAAAACATTCTCAGTGAACTTCTATGACCGCCTACCATATTCAGATTCAAATCATATTCTAAATCACTACTGGTTTGTTAAGGCAATTAATTTGCCTTCAAAATAATAAAGCACTTTGTGGCAACTTTTAAGGCTCAGGTTCAGTAGTCCATTAATATCAGATACTATCAGGTATAATTTTCAAAGATCACATTCTAAGAGGGTGAACTGATTTACGGTCATCAGCTAGTATACTTAAAAAAAACCTTTTATATACTTTCTGAAAGGTCAACATAGAATGAATTCATGAATTTTCATATCAATTCATTAATAATTAAACAGTTCTACATTTCAGATTCCTCAGTGTATCTTTTTTTTTTTTTTAACATCAAAGTCTTCTGTTCCAAGTGCTATTATGTCTTCTCATTTGAATATTCTTGCCAAGAATATTTTCTTTTTAAATAGGAAAGAAAGCTGTCATGGAATAAATGGAAAGGCTGAAAATGCACAGCTGCAGAATTGCCCCCATCCAGCATGCTCTGTACACACTGAAACATTAGAAAGAGAATGTTTAAAAGCTGAGCGCTCTAGTCTCAGGTTTTATTTAGCTTCCACTCAGCTAATTACAGATCACCTTGGAAAATCCTATAAAAATTTAAGACAACTAGTTGCTTGATTAAACACAGGCAGACACTGGGTTTTCTACAAGAAAAATTTTAGAACTCATTAGCTCTTAGTGCTTCCTCATAAAAAAAGGATATATGGGTATGATTCTATTTTGTAATTTTTGGTTAAAACTGTCATTGGTATCATGTTTTAGAATTTTGTTCTTTTGCTCTTCTCTTTTTTATTGTTCATATCCTTCTCTTTTCATTGAAAATACGAAGTCGTTTATGAATAGAATAATAAAAATGGTAAAATACAAAGGTAAACAGATTTTTTTAAGGGATTTTGACCTGTGATCTGGCCTGGGGCTAGAAGGTACTTCCTGGAAAGTTTTTGTGTACATGTGATTTGAACAGGTCAGGGGGAAGAAGGTGTGAGGACCAAGGACAATTATGGTATTTTTTCTTAGTTCCTTCCAGAAGAGGAAGGACAGTTATCTGAGTCTTCTGGAACCTGGGTGGCATACTCCCACATGGAAAACTCCAATAGTGCTCCAGACCCTGAACCTGAACAACTAATCACTTTGACACACTCATAAGTACCCTATGAAAACAATATAAAGGTTACACATGGTAGGGAACCAGCTCTTACTGTGTACAGTGAACGAACTCATACCTCCAGATAATTCCTTTAAAAAATGTTTTCAGTTTTTATAAATACAGGATCAGGAAATATAGATTTGCAGATCACAGAATCTCATAAGGCTATTAAAATGTAAACTTGATTTTGAGTTTCCTGGAATGAAAGTAAACTGGGGCCAAGTAAATTACATAATTCACCTTTGTAAGGAACAAGAATGCTAACACTTTTGTGAAACAAAACTTTAGGGGCTGAAATTTCCTGATGGGTCTTCACAAATGTGGCAATATATGAATAAATGTCCAAACCTTAATAATAATCCCATATAACAGAAATAGTTGTAAAGAGAGGTTGAAAAAAAGTTTAGCTTAATACAACTTTGCTCTGTGTAAAAAGGAAATACTTTTAAAAATCAAATGTTAGATTCTTCTCAGTACAAACCACTACCTGAGAGTAGACTAAGCCAGCCCTTAACGGAAAACATGTCTGGGTTCTAGAAGGGTGTAATTCACCTTAGAAGTAACAATAAATTTGCTTATCAACAAACAAAGTCTTTTTCTTTCTTTTTCTTGCAAAAACAATGCACTAAACCAAAAAGGATTAAAATTTTCTTTTTGAGCTAACACTCAGTGTCCTACGCTAGGAACTTTATATTAAAAGTGTTTCACATGTACATATTTGATCTTCATAACTGCTGCATTATTACACATAAAGAAATTGAAACATATTGGTAGGGTTATTTTTGCCCAGGATAACAAATATGTAAAGAACTGGGATTGGAACCCTTGTCACTGAGCTTCTGATGCTAGACTCGTTCCACTATGCTGACAAATGTTTCCCTAAAGTACTCATTATCAAAGAAAAACTGGTAAGGGAGATAATAGAATACATTATAGTTTACCAAAAAACCAGTGTTCAAGGCGCAAGAACTCCACATGTATCCTAATAATAAAGGAAAAACATCCTCTATAACTCATCTTGGAAGCTTGAGTAAATGCACCCTGCATTTTTCTGAACGTGCAGAAAGGATGTCATTTCAGGAAACACAGGTTCCAATGAAATGTGAAAAAGGTAAAAACAGCTAACCAATGATCTTCTTCTAAGTTTTAATTATCTCCTAAATAGATGAGCAGGCAGGCTTAGCAACCCTATCCAACATTCTAGAACCAGACCTCCTGTGTTTATTAGACAATGTGGTCTAGTGGAAAAAGCAAAGATTTGGAGACAGATGGAAGTTTAAAGCCCATACTGGCATTAACTAGCTATGTGACCTCATTTAATCTCTCCAATCCTTTCCTTCTAATCTTTCCTTTCTTTTTCATTGGAAGGAATATGCATTTTGTTGTGAAGTTTTCAGATAATGTATCAAAAGTACATGACTTAGCTCAAACAATGGTAGATGTTGTTGTAACAGTGACTGGATGCTTAAGACACAGCCTATATGATTAATGATGACAATTTAATCGTTTGAGCTCACTGCATTTAATGAAACTTTAATATCAATTTATATCTAATATACTGGCAAGAAATGTAGTGAAACAAGACGGATAAACATCTCTGCTTTCAAGAACCTCACAACCCAGCAAGATAAAAGAATCACTATAATGGGCTTGGAAGCAGTTCTGTTTAGAGGAGAGAAAGGTCTCTTTCAAATAAAGAAATAACAGTAGATGAGGCCATAAATGTCAGTTGAGGATATTGCAGATCTTGAATATCAGGAGGCAGAGTTCCCTGTAATTGGGTAGGCAATACAGTGTGAGCAGAAAAGTGAGAAAAAGATCAGAATTTTTATTTAGGTAGATTAATCCAGTGAAGAAATTAGTGGTAGGGAATCTGGCTAATGATGTGAGAAGGACATAAACTTGGAATTGTTTTTACAGAATTGATGGAAGAATGGAGTTGGTTTTGTGTCTTTCTGTGACCCATAAAGGACTGGGAAGTGGTTGGCTGGGGGTGAAGATGTTTTGTGTGGACTTGGACTGGATTCCTGGAGGACATGTCACCCTGGAGCACATGTTCAGTGGTATGGGACTGCCCACCTAAAGTATATACAATTCCCTGGGTCTAGGTTGCATCACATTGCTCAAACAAGCAAAAAATAATAGCGCTCATTAGATTCTAGATTCATAGTTTTCTGTGCCAAAAAAAGAATACCTTGTACTCCAAAATAGCATTTTGATGAAATATCTAATTAAATGTCTGTGCCTAATAATGGTTAGGTAAAGCAATGTAACTCCAATTATTTTTTTAATGTTCTATTTAGAATATCAGTATTTTCAGGATTTATTTTAATCATTAATCTTTATCATATAGAATAGGAAACAAAAATAGCATTCCTACTGAATGTTAATGTGTCAAAAATTTGAAAAGATTTCCTGTGACTAAGTTAAAAACATCTTATTAACGTATTATATAATTTCCGTTAGAGAAGAGAAGCTGCATACCCATCAGTGAGTAGAGCGTGACTTGGGGGCTGTGCTTCAGTAAATAAGCAGAAGAAATATAAAAGCAGGTAAGTAATGTAGGTAAGATTGTCTGACACATAGTAAGTACCCCCAAAGTGCTTTTATTATTATTTTGAAATCTATTTAAATAAATATATTTTTCTTCTTATATAGGCCAAAGTAGCTCATAATTTGAACATAAAACCATGCTAAAAATAAGCTGTGTCAATGTATTGTAAGTCTGGAGAAATGAGTCATCTAAGTTCATAAAGTCAAAGAAAAACCTTTCTCATCTACAGGACAATATATACAACAATGCTGGCTTTGCAGTACGAGTAAACCTTGACTCATGAGCTTCGCTTACATTCACATACTGTATTTATTAAAGAGTGGGGGCATGCAGAAAGTACGCTTACCTATTTTTGGAAAGTTCTCAGCAACCAAGGTCAAAATAAGAGGTTTCTTTTTAAACACATTAAAATAACTAGAAATATGCTTTCCTAAGTATCATGATTGATCAAAGCTTAACTAGACTTGAAGATTACTTTCAAGTATAGTTCTTAAAAACCTGTTTTTAAATTTTGTTTTGTTTTTTGGTAGGGGTGGAAGTGAGAAGATAGGAAAAGTTTCAAGATAGTTATCCTAAAATGTTTTGGAATTTCCTATAGCTTTAAAATAAAACATCATCTATTGTTCTTAATTCTCTTAAATATGTGTGTTCATTATATATAAATAGATATAGATGTAACAGGGTATAAATTCTATTCACATAAAAATTACATTGTGATCAGAACATGACATTATTAGAAGGAGAACTCTTGTTCATAATGAATTAGGGCTAACAACAGGCCTCATGAAATAATTTGTACAGATTTTCTAATTTAGGCAAACTGGAGAGAACACATCTTCATTTGATGTAGGGGGTTTGGCTTGGATGATAGCAAATAAGTCATTTGATTGTGTCATACCAGGCTAGGTGTTAGGTTGGTGGTGGTGGTGGGGGAAATAGGGCTGAGTTGAGTTGATCAGCTCATCTGACCATCTTAACAAGGTTTGATCCCCAGCACCACATTAAAAATAAATAAATAAATAAATAAATAAATAAATAAATAAATAAAATAAAGGTATTGGGTCCATCTACAACTAAATATATATATATAAAACAAACAAACAAACAAACAAACAAACAAACAAAGGAATGGAAGCTGTCCAGAGATGATGTACCTTCTGTGGCAGACATTGGCAAATTCTAGCCACATGGTAAGGTTGTACTTACTTGCTTCTTTTTTTTGCAAGAGTTTCATTCATTTCTTTGGTTTTAAACATTACTGGTCTGTTTGACCTATATAATTAGGAGTGGCCATGTGACTGATTCTGAATACTGAGTTATGGATTACTTGACACATCACTGCTGCTAGAGTGAGAGTGACTTGCTAGGGCCCTCTCCCAATTATGATGACCACAAATGTTGTATCAGCGTGTCCTTGGGAGTGGATGAGGAGAGCAGGGTCCTCTGCCAATATGGGATGGGCCTGGGGCTCAAATAAGGAATAGCCTTGTCAAGTTAAGCCACTAAAGTTTTAGGTTTATTATCCCTTCACAATCTAGCCTTTCCTGCCTATTGTAGTTTCCTTGCTTGGAAAAGAAAGTCTAGGTCGTGAGTTTTAAAAAAGATACAGAGGTGAAATGTGCTGGGTGACACAGTAAAATTTATTTTTCTTTATGACTTACACATAATAATTAAAGACAGAAAAGAACAAACACTGTCAAGATGGCCATATGTAGCTTAGGAAACAACTGGTCCCAGTTCAATTATACAAATGTTCATTCAGCTTAGAAATGAGTTTCTTTTTAATGCTTTTAACCATTCCCCCACCCCCCCAGTCCCCAAGGCTTGCACAGTTTAGTACAAATGTTTTTGCTATTTTGTTATCATCAGGCACATGATGTTTACCAATTCCAGGAAATAAATGAAATCAACAACAAGCCCTGTGACTATACAGAGCACACTTTCACAGAAATAAGGTTGATGAGCTTATTACAGTTTGATTCAGTTTAGCTAAGAGACCTATACAAGAAACATGAAACAATATTAACAAATTACATTCGTCTTAAGGTTTCATTTATTTAAAAATATTTACTATACTTTCTTTTGTGCAAGTTTCATTCATTTCTTTGGTTTTAAACATTATTGGTCTGTTTGACTATATATATATATATATATATATATATATATATATATATATATATATATATATATATGGTATTCCAAGCTGCCNATATATATATATATATATATATATTTCTACTTGTACCAAATATCAAAAATCAAAAAATCAAAATTTTGAAAAGTAAAAATTTATTGCTTCAATATAAAAAAGCCTAGCCCATTTGGGTACTACCGCTATTACACTTTGCTTTTATTGGAAAACTATCCTGGAAATCAAGGTATGTACCCCTAGCTCCCTGCTTAAAATATAATTTGGTTGTACATTATCACTGTTAACCTTCATAAAACTATCCTGTCCTGCCTTTTAAAAACAAAACTAAGTGAAATAGCATAAATAAATAAGTCTACCTAAGAAGATACAATAATAAATAGGCTTCTAGGTAAAGAATATTATAACATAAAGCCCTTCATTGCTATACAATTAAACAATAGCTTTGGATCTTCAAGGTCTCTAAATACAGCCTTCATTTCATAACAGTCTTATTGCTGGTATTCAGCTGACAGAGAGAGAGAGAGAAGAACACATTTCTATTGTTCTCATAGTTTAAAAATGAAAACACAGTGGAAACAATTGTAAATTGTGTCTTTTGGGAACTTTCATAGATATGTGCCATCATTAGTTTTTGATCTTTGCCTAGCTGTAGAGCATAAATCTTAGGGATTAAAAAAAACCTCATAGTATTCTTTTAATTCTTAGTGGTTTCTTGGTCTGTAGAGTAGCTATAAAACAGAGAGAAATTAGACTCAAAAGTTTTGCTGCCTTCTTTTCTTTGCATCCATTGCATCCAGAATAGGCTGTCTTTTTGCAGTGTATCTTTGACGAAGTTCTTCTATTTCTCGTTCCATCATGGGGTCCAGTGCTTTTAACCGCATCTGCAGTTCTTCTAAACTTAGATTTTTTAACTAGATATAATAAAAAAGCCCAAAATATTAACATAGTAAAATTATTCATGAAACATTAAAGTGTAATGAGTCTTAACATTCATAAATAATTCAGCAGATTCTTTACATCACCTTTGAAGTGTGGTTTAACAATTAAAACAGGAATTCCTTCCCTGAAGAACCCAGAAGCCACACCCTGCAAGATCTCAAGTAATTTGCAACAAAACAATCAAAAACTCTGCTTTTAGGAAAGGGAAAATGAGGAAAAATAAGCTGATGAAAATATCTGTTAAAAAAAGTACAAAAGGGCTGGGGTTGTGGCTCAGTGGTGGAGCAAGCACTTGCCTAGCATGTGTGAGGCAGTGGGTTCGATTCTCAGCACTGAATATAAATAAATAAAATAAAGGCCCATCAACAACTAATAAAAATGTTTAAAAAACCACAAAGACAAATCCATTGCTCTCAACAAGCAGATGTTCAGGATATGTTTCTAGGATAGTCACTACAATCTCATATCTTTGCCGGCCATCTAGTGCTATAATAATCACAAATACTTATCAGAGATCATCCAAGATCTGGGTCAGGATCAAATGAACATTAAATTAACAGGTTTACCATCCATTTTATTAAATGCTTAAATTTTAAGAACTCAGTTAAACAGAAAATTACATTATCCAGAAGAGTTTTACCCTAAGTATTTTGATAAAATAAAGTTTTAAATTCATGATTCAAAATATCCCAAACCTGATATAAACTGTGTAAGTTCTGATGTGGGTTTGGCCAATCTGAAAATGAAGTGCCTGTTGAATTTTCACTGTATACATTACAGTTTGATTATGTTGGCTTCAGGAGATGACAATAGCATATACTTTACTGGTTTCCTGTGTAACAGCAGGAGAGAGTCCTCGTGTCATGTGTAAAGGGGATAAAATCTGCTCTGCTATATAACAGGATCTATGGCATCTAAGCTTCACAGTATTTATTTATATGTCAAAACAGGAAGATATGGATTATCTCCTGAGAAACACATTTTAGGGATATCATCTGGGGCTTAAAGGATGTCCTGTGATATGTAACCTAACACACTGAGCTTTTATCTTATAAACAACAAAAAAAATTAAAACTCTGTCTCTTATAAAAACCAAATGTGATAGCAATGGTAGCAGGCAGGTAGATTAAAAAACAACAACAACATAAAAACCTTTTAAAACCCCCCCCCAAATTTTCAGAATGCAATCATTATATACTCAGCATTTTTGTGTATACAGTAAAGAAAGAAAAGGAGTACTATTTCCTTACCAATAAGAAACTTGGAGGTTAGTTGGAAGGGTAAAGACTGATTCCAAGACCCCAAACATCAAAGCCCCAAATATGCATGGTGGAAATGATAGTGAGAAGTTTATGAACAAGCTTCTCAGGGGAAAAATTCTTCAACATGGATATATTTTCCTGGGGATAGCAACCATTTTTTTGAATAGGCCTTTCCTCAAAAAGAAAGGAGCCTCACTATAAATTCAGTGGAACTTAGGAAGTGAAAAGATTCCCTTCCAGGAGTAGGAACTGGACTAGTTCTTGAAAGGGAAGGTACCTCTGAGTAGTGCACAGGGCCCTAAGGAGGAGGCTCTGCCAGAGAACAAGAGGGTCAGAAGATGAATCTGTAGTGGGAATGTGGAAAGAAAAATAGACAGGTTTCATGGGGCTGTGAGGTCAGATAAAACAGGTCAGGATTCTGGGGAACAATGACCAATTCTGGGGCCAGAAAATTATAAGAGCAATCAGACTAGACTTTAAAATGATAAACTTCCAACTTACCTTTTGTTTTATGATGATAACTATTTTTGGTTATTTTATGAGTCAAACTAGAAAACACTCTCATTACTTATAGTTACCAAAAATAGCATTTCTCAGCCGATTCTCTGATTTACTCACCATACCTGGCCCTTTGTGACTTCTCCTTCCTAAATTCAAATCTACTCTTAGCTGAAAAAGATTCTGAGGATACTGAAAAGAATGAGTCAGCCTCTGAAGGAAATTCAGAGGAGGAGTTCCAAAGATATTTTGAGAAATAGCAGTGTTACAGAGAAGAGTATACAGGTTCCCATAATGGAATGGGAAGATGAACACCACTCACTTTGGGGTAGAAGCTCTGGTACATGCAAAATAAGTTCTGTTATTCTTTAGTCATGTCACAAAATCAACCTAGCTTTTTATGTTATGGTATAATATACACATATAATTTATAGCTTATATATTTTATTAATTAATTTTTAATTCATGTATTAGTCATACATTAGTTTTATGCTCAGTTCTGTTGAAATTTTTGTGGGGATAAACAAGCCAACAGGGAACCTTGAAACTTTCTCAACAGGTGATATTGAGTTGAAGGGCCAATGGACACCTGGCCACATTTCCCTGAGACAGATATGCCCAGCTGTGTCTACAAAGGATCCAATTCCACGTCAGTGTTCTTCAAGATATCATTTCTATTTTAGTCCACATTAATCTTTCTCATCTATGAATTTCTGTATCACACTCATAAACACCACAATTTAACATTTGGTTCTAGAATCATGTAGAGATTGTACATATTTCTAGAAATTATCCAACTATACTGCTAAATATCATGACATGAAGATGGGTAGATAAGAAGGAATAAGAACAAACAAATGGGTTACTCTAATGCTAGCAGAAATAACATCATACAAAGAAAACAATTGTTATTTTAATTTTTTTGCACTAAGATACACCTGTGAATATCTTGTACTAGCTTTACTGGGGGCAAACTGCCAGTAGTTTATAAATATTATATTACAGTAATGGACTGAATTCAGGAAAGAAACTGCACAGAAGAAAAATTCTCCTCCTTCAACAGATTTTTATATTTTCTTTTAAAAAATATTTATTTTTTAGTTGTAGTTGGACACAATATCTTTAATTTATTTTTTATTTTTATGTGATGCTGAGGATCGAACCCAGTGCCTCACATGTGCTAGGTGAGCGCTCTATCGTTGAGCCACAATCCCAGCCCCGATTTTTATATTTTCAATATGCAAAATTTGTGAAAAACAGCTCTGTGATAGTGAAGAACCACTATCTGACAGCATTACATAATCAGATGTCCCATATAAGGTAAATTAATAAAGTACCTAAACTTTAGTTTTTTTATATGATAAAACTTTGTGTCAATCATCTTGAACAGAATATCTTATTGAAGTATTTTACAGAATATACTGCCTTCTAAAGAGGAGGGCAGAGGAACTAAAGCAACCTTTCTTTATGGTGAGTCATTATTAGTAATACATGTTACTAATCTGTGCCAAAATTAGTTTTCTCTTTTTTCGGGGGGGAGGATTTTTATCTTCATCTGATGAAAATTGTCAGTCCATCTTCTTGGCCATCACAGGACATATACTCTTGTATTTCTACACTGGGTTTGGTTTGTTCATATACTGGAAACTAGAACAGCAATTAAACAATCTTATAAAGCATTAAACTAAATAAGAATAGATTGTGAATAAAAGCCCAGGGTGGTATGAAAATCATAGAGCATGTCTCTAGTGCAGAAGCTTTTATTTCTAGTGCTTGCATATTTTTAAAAATATGATTTCAGATTTTTAGCTGTGTAAGGTTGAGGTTACAGGAAATCTGATTCTGTATAAGGTACATATTTAGCTGTCTACAGGTGGGCTGGCAGGGACTTCAGCGGACTCAATATATTTATGGATATTTCCTATGGATCAAGTACTGTAGACATAGAGATGAATAAAACAGTCTTCGCATAACGAGCCTGCAATCTGGCTGGCAAGACAAGTCTGTGCATAGATAACTCACTGGAGGGTAGAAAATCAGAAAAAGGATGGGTATGGGGAAAAACAAACAGATGAGCAGAAACATAGAAGGCACAGGAATGTGTGGCATCTTAGGGCATGTCTAACAGGCTGCTGAGACTCAAGAAGATCTATGTGGGAAGGAGGAATAGAAGCTGTAGCAGGAAAGAATGGGCAAGGCCAGATCACTAAAGATCTTAATTGTACTGCTACAAACTTTATGTGATTAGAAAGAAATGCTAGATGTGACATGATCAAATATGAACTTCAGAAAAATATTTCCAATAGTAGATATGGAAAATGGATTGTTGGGGGATGGATGTAGGAAAGCCCATCAGCAGGTTACTGTTAAGAGTTTAGTAAGAAGATGTTTCAACCAGGAAAATAGAAGTGAAGACTGAAAAGGAAAGAGGGATATGAGAATGTGAAAGTAGAATGGGTAGGGCTTTTGTTGCTTACTGAGTGATTATGAAGGGTCCAGAGAAAGGAAGAATTAAGGAGTGATTGTGGCTTCAAGTTTGGTGATCCTATAATTCTTGCCTATAAAATCAGCATCATGTAGACAAGGTCAAGGTCTGCCACTGATTTGAGCAGTAGCTGAGTCTACCTAAACCACAACTGCAAGCAGCCTCTGAGTACCTGGACATATGAGCACGGGGGAGTGAATTCCAGGGGACCAATTCCCTAGACAAACTTGTGTAAGCAGCAATCTCCTCCAACTCCACAAATAAAGTCTTTCAAACAAGTTTACACCTTTATGTCCTTGACCCTGTGAAGTGGGGGGTCTAGGTCAATTCCTGAGGTGCCCTCAAGGCATCTTATTCTATTTTCCCAGTGCAAAGTACTCGGCTTCTTTTTAATTGTGTTAATCTCTTCAGCAACCACACCTTCCCTGGCTCCAACTTTGCATGGGCTTATTTTTCTGGTCAAACTGCTTTTTGTTCCAGATTCTTACTGCAAATCTGAAAGCAACCTTGAAATCGCCTTTTCCAGATAAACAAGTCCATCACCATTAATCTAAGTCCCACTCAAAGTTTCAGGGCATGGGCAAAATACAGACAAACACTTTGACAGTATATAACATGAATCCTCTACTCCAATTCCAAATAAAGTCCTCATTCTCTTCTAAAACCTCATGAGCACAATCTTCATTGTCTGCATTCCTATCAGCATTCTGGTCTTCCAAGCTCACACCATAATTACCCATTAAGCTCCACTTACAACATTCTAGGCTTTTCTAGACTGCATTTCCAAACCCTTCCAAACTCCTCCCACAAACCAATTCCAAAGGCTTCTGAACCACATGGTTGGGTACAATCAAAGCAACAACTTTACTTCTCAAAACCAATTTCCTATGTTAATCAGCTTTTTGGTAGATGAGGCAAAATATCAGAGAAAACAATTTAAAAGGTGGAAACATTTATTTTGGCTCACAGTTTCAGAAGTTTTAGTCCACAGCTACTTGGTCTCAACCTGTGGGGCTTGAGGTGAGGCCCCATCATGGGGGGAAGAGGGAAGAGAGGGAGGGGGAGAGGGAGACAGACAGACAGAGAGAGAGAGGAAAGGAGAGAGAGAAAATAAACCCTTCAAAGGCATTACTCCTTTGATTCTCCTTTCCTAAAGCTTCCATCACCTATCAATAGTACTACCATTGGGGATCATGCCAACACATGAGCTTTTGGGGGACTCCAGGTCTAAATCTGGAATGGGTAATGAGGTAGAGTTTGATACTATCAATAAGGCATGTTGTTAAAAAAAAAAACAAACTGATTTTAGTCCTGGTAAGTTTGAGGTACAAGCAACATATCAAGTTGGAGATATCATATATAGATTGCAATTTTGGTGGTGTAGGAAACCAAGAGAAAGATTCAAGCTAAAGATACAGTCCAAGGGAATCATTAGCATTTAGGCTACTACTGAAATCATGGTTGAGGAGAATATCCAGGGAAAGGAGGTTTTCTCCCTGAGCTTAAAATCTGTCTATAGTGTCCAATAGAAAATAATCCCCAATCCCTTTGTAGTCAGGGGCTCTTCTCATTTTAATAGAACAATATTAGTATGTTTCTAAATGACTCTATATTATCATGTTATGGTATGGACCTGGAAAGTCTTCCAAAGTTTCATGTATTGAAGGCTTAATTCTCCAATGAAGCAATGTTCAGAAGTGGGGATTTTAAAAAGTGATTGAATCACGAGGCTCTGACCTCATCAATGTACTAATGTATTAAGGGATTCATAGCTGAATCAAATATTGGGAGGGTGTGGAAACTATAGAAGGCAGAAACTACTTGGAGGGAGTGGGTCCTTGGAGTTATGCCCTTGGGGACTATCTTGTCCCTGTCTTTTCTTCCTTCTCTCTCTATGCTTCTCAGATGCCATGGGGGTGAAAAGCTCTGCTTCAAAATACCTTCTCTGCCAAGATACTTTGCTTCATCACAGTTCCACAGCGACTGAGCCAGATGACCATGGACTGAAATTTCTGAAACTGTGAGCCAAATAAATTTTTCCTCTTTGAAGTTGATTTTCTTAGAGATTTTGTCACAGTGGCAGAAACATGACTAATATAGATGTCAGATATAAAAAAAGATAAAGGAAAAAGAAGTTAAGAGAATTTAAAATTTTTTTATATACTGGGTATCATTTATAGATATAAATCTCTGGCTGGGTTTGATTTCTGATTAAGCCCTACTGATATATATTTGGCACTTGATTTCTATAGCTATTAAGTCTCCCACAGGCATGAACATGTTTTGGGAGAGAAACATGGCAGAAGTGATGTTTTCAGTGTCTTGGAAAATAGCATTGCTCAATGCCTTAGAAGTAAAAAGATTCACAGATTAGATAAAATAGCATTAGAAGGAAAAGATGAGCTTCCTGAATTAATATCAATATTATTTTGACCAAAGTTTCCTTAATCACAATCAGATTTCCTGAAAATCTTTCTGAAAAGGAAGGAAATCACTTTAGAATTGTTATATTTATGAATTAACAATCAATTTGAATTTATATTTTTATTTATATCAATTTGAATTTATATTTTTCAATATAGTAAAGAAATGTTACATGAGACATCTTTCGATGGTATATAAAACACACAATATAGCTTATTACCCTCACTTTATAACATTATATTAATTCCAAAATAAATTCAGATGTGAACTAGAGTTGAAATAACAAGTCTTTGATCTATGTTTGCTGGAATTTAAAATCTGGTAAATCAAGTTAGTAAATAAAAGAATTTTAAACTATATATACATTGTGAACAAATGTAAAAAATGAATAACTCATCTGGAAATGGCTTTTATAAATGTTGTACACTAATTCTGTTTAATATAATTTAATTTTGAATTTAATGATGAAATAGAACCTATACAACAAACTGGTTCTCAAATCTGCAAGCATTCACAGTGCGAGAGAATACTGTAGTCTGACAATGTTTACAACATTACAGTCACATGCTTGATTAATGAACAAACTAAATGATGTACAGGGAGAGGAATTTGATGCAAAGGCAGTGGAAGCACAGCTTTTTCAAAAACAAATACTGAAGAAATGATGTTTTGCCGCAGTCTGGCTGGGCACAAAATCACGAGCCACCACACCCTTGTAGATTCAAACAGCAATCCTTTATTCCCGAACTCACACCGGCACTCTACAAACACGTTCTAGGGGAATTCACGTTCTGGGCCCAAATCACGTTCTGGGCAAAATCCCAAATACTCTCTGAATCCCACGAGAACTCAACGGGAACTCAAGCAGGCGCGCAGGATACGCCCTATTCCCAGCAGGGTACACCTTAAACCTGGAACTGCCCTAAACCCAGATTGTCCTAAACCGGGAATGCCCTAAACCCGGATCAGCCCTAAACCTGGATCCGCCCTGGTCCTTGAGCAAGGTCACCTTACATGCAATGACACTGCAAATGACCTGGGTCATGCCATGCGTCATTCGTCATTCTTACTTAGCAATGGCCCTCAGCATCTCCCCCCTTCTGATTAATTAAACAACAAGCAATGTGGCTTAAGGACCGTGCCTGGTAGGTTGTCCAATTCAACATACGGTTCTTACCCGTCATGGGAAAAACTGACCTCTAGGCGTCAGCCTCCTGTCTTAGGTTGATACCACTGCAATTGGATCATACCCGTCACTGACTACCGGTCCAGCATACAGCCATACTTGTGGATAGGCCTATGCACCAGTGG
>NW_025999949.1:754291-756569 GCF_001458135.2 Marmota marmota marmota
AGGAGCCGTCAATTGGCTTGGTGTCGTGGCATTTCTGTATCCTCCTCCCTTCTGCTAGTGATGGTCTAAAATTTGGGGGCCAACAGAGGTGAGGCAAGAACCTCACCCCCCACTGGCACCAAGGGCAAAATTGGGGGCCAACAGAGGTGAGGCAAGAACCTCACCCCCCCACTGGTGCATAGGCCTATCCACAAGTATGGCTGTATGCTGGACCGGTAGTCAGTGACGGGTATGATCCAATTGCAGTGGTATCAACCTAAGACAGGAGGCTGACGCCTAGAGGTCAGTTTTTCCCATGACGGGTAAGAACCATATGTTGAATTGGACAACCTACCAGGCACGGTCCTTAAGCCACATTGCTTGTTGTTTAATTAATCAGAAGGGGGGAGATGCTGAGGGCCATTGCTAAGTAAGAATGACGAATGACGCATGGCATGACCCAGGTCATTTGCAGTGTCATTGCATGTAAGGTGACCTTGCTCAAGAACCAGGGCGGATCCGGGTTTAGGGCTGATCCGGGTTTAGGGCATTCCCAGTTTAGGATAATCCGGGTTTAGGGCAGTTCCAGGTTTAAGGTGTACCCTGCTGGGAATAGGGCGTATCCTGCTGCCTCAGGCACGCCTGCTCGTTGAGTTCCCGTTGAGTTCCCGTTGAGTTCTCGTGGGATTCAGAGAGTATTTGGGATTTCGCCCAGAACGTGAATTGGGCAGAGAATGTGGATTCCCCCAGAACGTGTTTGTAGAGTGCCAGTGTGAGTTCGGGAATAAAGAATTGCTGTTTGAATCTATAAGGGTGTGGTGGCTCGTGATTTTGTGCCCAGCCAGACTGCGGCAATGTTTCAGAATAATATTAGCTCATTACCTGAAGTTTTTTTTTTTTTAATCTATTCGCAATTTTGCTCTTCCTGGAAATTTGAGATAATAAATATTAGGGGCAAGAAGTATTAATAAGAAATTAAAATCAATTTCCATAAAAGGGTTTAAATTGAGATGAGATAAACTGTATGGGCCTGAAAAGGCAAATTTTGGTATGACACTGTAAAAAGTCATTTTTTTAATGACTAAGTTATCTGTTTGACAATTCGATTCCCAGTAACCGACTCCCTCCCCCCCAACAAGAAAAGAAACCAAATCTATGAGACAGCAGAAAGTATTGTAAAGGGATGCAGCCAGCTCAGGTTCAAAACCAAACAAGACTATAATCCAGTTTGATTTGTATCATTTGGGGAGGAGAAGACTCAAAAAAGCCTCTATCCATTTCTGACCCATTAGGTCTCAACCTCAATAAGCTAAAATGTTTTGTTCTTCTTTCATGAAAACCTAACAGATTTTTGTAGGCAGTTTTAAATAGGAAGGAGAAGAAAGAAGGCAAAAGACAGTGAAACATGTTAACTACTTTTTATTAGAGGACAAACATACTTTTTCATTCTGCAAGTTCAAATTAACTAATCGTTTAATATGACATTTCACTGGAAGTGTGGCCATGTTTCCAAGTAACACACTCTATTTAAATAGAAATCTTCAGTAACTAAGTGTGATATTCTTAATCTCATATTAGCACTATCCAGAGTTGAAAATGTGAAATCACCACAAATGGGGTACAGTGCTGAGAAATTACCAGGGTCTTCAACCTGAGCTAAAAATGAAAATGTTTTGTAAGTATTCATATATGAAGGCCACAGTGAATTGAAAATCTGTGTACAA
Source organism: Marmota marmota marmota (assembly GCF_001458135.2). Taxonomy (NCBI): domain Eukaryota; kingdom Metazoa; phylum Chordata; class Mammalia; order Rodentia; family Sciuridae; genus Marmota; species Marmota marmota. The sequence continues at coordinate 755,995 of NW_025999949.1, forward strand.
CATTTTTGTGGAACAGTATTCTGCAATGGAATAAAAAGCAAAAACTCAGCAAAAGGCAGAATGCTTTAAGCTTCATGTCAGCTGGTAAACTAGGATCTCCTAGCTCTTTTTGTTTTTAAAAACAAATTAAAAACCTTAAAGGAAAGCCCCAGGGATCCAACATGGCGGCGAGTGGGGAGGCAGCGCTTTCAGTACCTCCTCAACAACGGGGTCAGAGAGACGCATGGATACGCTTAGACTCGACCTGCTGAGAAACTCCTAGCAAAATTCCACTAAAGAGAGACCGGCCGGGAATTGGAAGGATTTTTGGAGGTGACAGTTTGCCCTAGACGAGTGAATCTCCGCCACGCAGCGCAGAGGTCCAGCCCCGCAAGCCGCTGCCCGCGCGACTCGGCGACTGTCGGCTGCCTGCACGCGGCCCCCGCGTCAGGGCGGATAGCTTCCGAGGCGCAGCGCAGCAGGAGCGGTGCAGGGACTCTAGGAAGAGGTCTCTCGCCAAGCCTTCATGAAATAGCGAACCGGGAGCTGAAACCAACCAGAGACAGACCAGTCCCACCCCTCCCTTCGGACACTCC